>NC_133333.1:73939980-74029980 GCF_042186555.1 Aquarana catesbeiana | reverse complement strand
ACTACTCTGAACCTTATTCCACCCAAGTAAACTACTCTATGGAAGACCTCCACATATATCTTTCAGACGTTGACTTCCCTGTCCTGACTGATACATACAGAGCCCAACTTGACTCTCCCATTACCCTCAAAGAGGTACAGCAGGCCATCTCCTCACTCCAGGAAGGGAAAAAACCGGGCCCAGACGGGTTCCCCACTGAATTCTATAAGATGTACGCTGAGGAACTAGCCCCCAAGCTTCACTCTATGCTCCTGGCATCGCTGAGGGATGGAGCCCTACCAGCCTCTATGTCAGAGGCAGGGATATTGGTTATTCCTAAACCAGGAAAGGACCCTGAACTTTGCAAATCCTATCGCCCAATCTCTTTGATTGATGTGGATGGCAAACTACTGGCCAAAATTTTGGCGACTAGATTGAACGGGGTGATCACAGCGTTGGTCCACCTGGATAAATCAGGATTCATGCCAGGCAGGGGAACAGATATAAATATCCGTTGATTATTTACCCATATTGACCTGGCGGGGGAGGAGAACGCAGGTATAGTTGCCGCGCTGGACGCTGAAAAGGCATCCGACTCAGTTGAATGGCTTTACCTGTGGGAGGTCCTAGAACGTTTTGGATTTGGACCCAGGTTCATTTCCTGGATTCAACTTCTCTACAAAAATCCTACTGCCCGGGTCAGAGTAAGCGGCCTGTTGTCTCCCCCCTTTAGCCTACATAGGGGTACCAGGCAAGGATGCCCCTTATCCCCAGGGCTTTTCGCCCTGGCGATTGAACCTTTGGAAATCCTTATATGCCAGGATCAGAGGGTTGAGGGAATACAGGTTGGAGTATTGAAGAGAAAATCTCTTTGTACGCTAACGACACCCTGCTGTACTTAGCCGACGTGGGCACCTCCCTGAGATCTGCACTTGAAATAATAGATCAATTCGGGAATTATTCTGGGATCCGCATCAATTGGGACAAGTCTGTCCTTTTTTCCCTCCACCACTCTGGTCCCAGGGCGGCCACTAACACACTTTAGTGGGTAGACAAATTTAAATATTTGGGGGTAATTGTTAAGAACTCTCCTCAGGCGTATATAGGAGATAACCTTTCCCCCTTCTGGCCCAATTTGGAAGGAAATGCCAAATGTGGAAAACACTGCCGCTATCCCCAGTGGGAAGAGTGAACTTGCTAAAGATGGTATATCTTCCTAAATTTGTATATTTTTTTAGGAATACTCCGTACCCGCTCCCCAAACCCTTCTTTCAAAAATTGAAATCTATTATCTCCACCTTTGTCTGGACAAACCCAGAGATTGGCAAAGCGGACGCTCCAGCTCCCCCTGTTCCAGGGAGGACTGGCAATGCCTCATTTCCAGCTCTACTATTGGGCGGCAGTCCTGGTAACGGTCCGGTTGTGGTTTGACCAGCCCAGGCAGAATCCTGCAGTGACCCTTGAGGCAGCCATCCTGGGATCCTATGCGGCATTAACCAATTTACCCTACAGAGGGCCCAAAGCCCACCCCCAAATGACGACTCCAATGCGCACGACTATACAGTTGTGGCAGAGGGCAATCTACAAGCCAGCTTCCGTCATTTCACCCCACACCCCTCTATGGGGTAATCCTATGCTGCCACATCTGTACAGGATCCCAGACCCCCAGCTGTGGGGGCTAGAGGGATAATCACCGTCAGGCACATATTCTAGGATGGATCCTTCTCCTCCTTCGAGACTCTAAAGGCTAAATATGGCATCCCGGCCACTATGAAGTTTAGATATTACCAACTTAGACAAGCGACACTAGCCCAATTCCTGGGTCCCCTGACCCTCCAGACTGACGTGGTTGAAAGGCTGCTTATTGCTAAACTGATGGACAAATACCTGTCCTCCCTCTATTTTTATCTTTCCATTGCACATGATGTCCCTGACGAAAGTCTTTAACAAATGGAAGGCTGACATCCCGGACTTGACTGACGAGAGCTGGGAAGACATAGTTTCTGATTACACCACTAAACTGATCTCAGCAAAAGATTGTTTCATCCAAATCAAGTTCCTGCATAGGGCTTACTACACCCCTGTGAGACTAGCCAGCATATACCCTGGAACGAGTGCTCTCTGCTCCAGATGTGGTTCAACTCCTGGCACGTTCTTCCATGTGGTATGGTCATGCCCTGTGTTGCGTCCGTACTGGGAAAGCATACTGGAAGTCTTGGGCACCTTTGGTGACGATCCCTCAGTATGGACCCGATCTTGGCACTACTTGGGAATATGGAAAACACTGAAGCCTCAAGGCATGAAAAACTATTTCTGTTCTGTGCCCTATATTATGCAAGAAGAGAGATTCTCCTCAAATAGAAGCAGTTCGCTCCCCCCACGCAGCATCTGTGGAGGGCCACAATAAACTCTGTCCTACCACTGTACAAGCTCACATATGAGAGTAGAAACTGCCCTAAAAAATTCGATAAGGTCTGGTCTCAATGGGTTGACGCACATGGATAGCACCTAATGCCGCGTACACACAATTGGACTTCTCGTCGGAAAAAGATATGATGGCTTTTCCGACGGGATTCCGCTCAAGCTTGCCTTGCATACACACGGTCACACAAAAGTTCGCTGAACTTTCAACCGTCAAGAACGCGGTGACGGGGGCGTGACCGGATGTGGAGGTGAACGGAGGTGTGTGAGTCCTCTCCTCGCTCCAGCTCCCTGTAGCCGCTCATGATGGATTGATCCGGCTTTGAATGCATTACTGCCCATGTTTGCTGGCCTCGCTGTCCTATCCGTTCTACCATCCCTCTAATCTAATCCTGCGGTGCATCTCTATCTGGTGGATCCCGGTAAAGGAGGGGTAAGTGATCAGCAGTGGCGGCGCTTGGCCAGTCAGCTGTAAAGCTAAGGAGTAGCCGGCTGTTTACACCAGGCTCTGATGGTTACCTGGCAACGATCCGCGCTCTCGAGGGAGCTGTGAGCCTTACGGGACCTGCAAGAGAAGCATGGTAAGCGGTGTGTAGCTTGACCTGCCTGAGAGCTGAAGGAAAGAAGGATTGAAAAAAAGGTAAGTAGTTACACAGGAGTCCTGGACAACAGGGGGTCCCGCTGGATAAGCTTGATCGCGCTGAGAGCTGGCTCCGTCCCTGAGAGGGCTTTGAGGTAATAATATTGAACTGCTTTCTTCTTCATGATAATGGCGCACTATGCTGGGGAATTGCTGATATACACCAGAGAACCTATTGATGTATGTTGCTTTTAGTCCTAGTCTTACTCCTAATCTTTGCACAGCACTCCAGCTTACTAAGGAACAGAGGAACGGGGGAACTCTTAATGGGTACCTTTTTGTTATAGTTTCTCGGGACAACTGGCATATAGCCTGGTATAGGTAAAAATGACCAAGAAAAAGGGAGAGGAGCACTCCCAGGAGGGCTCCCTTGCACAGGCTACCCGGGCATCTAAGGAGAAGGGGAATCTTGCAGCATCTGCATCAGCGGCGGCGGCTAAGCTGGAGAAATACGCCCATACTCACTCGCACTCCCCAGCTAAGGGTAATCAGCAGCCCCAAGAGAAGACTCTGACGGGAGGTACAGGGGATAGAAAAAGCTCAAGTAAAGCTACATCAGCATAATGATGCTACTACGAACAACTACGAAAGCTGCGAATAAAAAAAGCCCTGAGAGGGACCCCCTAGAAAAAACAATTGAAGTTAATCCTGATATTGAGGCACTTAGTGAACCCGAGCCTACATTGAAAGAAGTATTGAGCGCAGTTAACGCTTGCAGGGGATCATTGAGTGATTTATGTGACCAGCTAAGAGGCCTTAAAGAAGAGTTGTGTTCTATGAGCCAAGAATTACAGACTGTAGTAGGGAGGACTTCCAATTTGGAGGAGAGGCTAAGCCAAGTAGAGGATATTTTACATCCTATGAGGCAAGAGTTTAAACTGATGCAGAGCCAGCTGGACACTTATAAATTCAAAATAGATGAAATGGAAAATCGCCTCCGCAGACAAAATGTGAGGGTTCTAGGCCTCCCAGAGGGAAGTGAGGGGTCCTGTCCAGAAGTATTTTTGGAAAGGTGGCTCAGGGAGGTTTTTGGGGCAGAGACATTTTCGCATTTTTTTGCCATTGAGAGGGCACACAGAGTGCCCACCAGGCTAATCTCTCCAGGTTCCCGCCCTAGACCATTGATCATGAAGCTGTTTAGCTATAAAGATAAGACAAAACTAATGCAAAAAGCTAGGGAAAAGGGGGACATTTTCTATAAAGACACTAGAATCTCAATCTACCCAGATTATTCCCCGGATCTGCAAAAGAAAAGGGCAGGATTTGCTGAAATTAAGTGTAACCTGAGGATTATGAAGATATCATATGCATTGCTTTACCCGGCGCGACTACGTATTGATGCTCCAGGGAGGGACACAATTTTTTGACTCAGTCGATAGGGCCACAAAATGGCTGGAGGAAAACAAAAAGAACTTTTAGAGCTGGAGTATTATTAGCTGACTGATTTTTTTTTTTTTTTTTTTTTTTGGCAGCAGGGATTGGAGGGGGAGAGGGGGAGATGTATTGGAGAAAACTCCTTATGAGAGTTTATAAATGGTGAAGGATGATTGTTTTGTGGTTAATAGCACAACAGGTGATTGCGGTTGAGGGGGGGGGGGGGGGGTAGTGTGGGAGGGCTGGGAAAGCCAAGCAGGAGAAAGCTTTTCTTTTTTTATCCCTGCTTGGGCGAGGAAGGGGGGAAAGAGTTGGTTGGTAGGGTTAGATGGGTCACAATGAATGCTCCCAGGGTAGGCCAAGAAAGGCAGAGGGGGAGGGGGATGGGTGGGCACAAGGGTAAAGAAGCATGCAAGATTCAAATAATATTAAAGGGTTGTAGTACACTATTACAAAAACCGCAAAGGGTAACGATAACATTATCACATAGGTTCTTGAAACATTTATTCACATTTAATATTTGTAAAAGTAAACTTAGTAGGTTTAAAGGGTCGGGAAATTATGTATATGAGTTTTTTATTTCTTTGTAATAATGGTGTGGATTAGGGCACTGGAGGCTAAGCAAGTAGATAAGTATTTTATAATGGCGGGTTTAACTAGGGGAGTTCTCAGTGTTTACAGTCACAAGAGGTAGATCTCTATATCCCTGCTCTTTTTTTATTTTTTTTATTGTAGAGATGTATATTTGTTTATAATTTAAAAGGTGGGTTAGAATGGTAGGAATAACTTCATGAAATATCCGGGGTATGGGGGATCCCATTAAAAAAGCCACCGTATCTTCAGAGCTGGAATCCCATGGTGCGGATCTGATGTGCTTACAGGAGACACACCTGACCAATGAGTCTAAATTATTAATTCGGAACAAAAAATTTCAAGCCCAATTTCATTCAGTGCACACCTCCTACTCGAGAGGAGTGTGTATATTGGTCAAAAAAGGATTGGTGTTCTCCTGTAGGGACGTTAAGATCGATATGTTGGGTTGCTATGTTTTTTTATTTTGTACAATAGAGGGTAAACCTTTTGTTATAGCCAATGTGTATATTCCTCTTCCCTTTAAGATGGAGATCCTGTATTGCCTTTTAGAATACATTGAGGATAAAAGGGATACCCCCAGTGGTGGGTGATTTCAACATGGTTCTTAATGGTAAAATTGACAGGTTCCCCCCAAGGGTTAGGGAGGATAGGGCAACTGAGGGACGGCTCACTCAGCTGCTCGAAGAGATTGGGTGGTGCGAACTCTGGAGAATCCGCAACCCAGAGGAGCGGCAGTATTCTTGTTTCTCGGGGTCACACCGCACTCTCTCCCGCATAGACATGGCCATGGGAAATAGGAGGGTGTTATCCCTATTAGGAAAAATAGAGTATAGGCCGAGAGGGGTATCGGACCACTCGCCTTTGACGCTGACGATAAATACCCGCGCTAGTTATATTGAGAGATTATGGGCACTAAACCCAACATGGTTGGAGATTATAGGAAAAAGGGAATATATATCAGAAAAAATAAAAGAATTTGTTGTAATTAATTCAGGGTCGGCACCGCAGGGGGTGGTCTGGGACTCCTTGAAAGCATTTCTGAGGGGTATTCTTCTACAGAGAACAACATGGGTTAAGAGACAATCAAGAGAAAAGGGGGAACGGATTAGGAAAGAGGTGTTGGAGTTAGAAAAACAATACGTGGCGGACCCAAGCCCAGGAAAACAGGAGCTCTGGGTAAAAAAGCAACAGGAGTATAAAATGGATATGCTTAAAAATGCTGAAAATAAGAGATTATTCCAGAGGCAGAGATACTTTGGAGAGTGGGAAAGAGTGGGCCGTATGTTGGCATTATTAGCTGACACTAACTCACCCTCTTCAATGATAGTTGCGATCCGGACCTCCAGAGGGGAAATCTCGTCAGACCCCTCGATGGTTAATAAAGTATTCTTCGAATATTATAATAACTTATATAAATCACAACAACAATTAGAAGAGAGATAGAGAACCTCTTAGAGGGTGTCAGCCTGCCATATCTTTCTGAAAACGAAAGGACTGGCTTGGACTCCCCCATAACCCTTGAAGAAGTACAGCAAGCAGTAGAAGATATGCCTAACCAGAAAGCCCCAGGCCCTGATGGCCTGCCTGTGGAAATTTATAAATATTACGGGGAGGCGTTACTCCCAGAACTCTTGAAGACACTGAACTGGGTGATTACTGATGGCAGTTTGCCCTCTTCAATGACAGAGACCAACATAGTTCTGATTAAGGAGGAGGGGAAAGATCACCTTGAAGCAGCTTCATACAGACCAATTTCATTGCTATGCTCTGACATAAAAATCTTGGCAAAAGTAATGGCCACTAGGCTAAATAAATGTATCTCAGAGTTGGTGCACCCGGACCAGTCAGGGTTTCTCCCAAACAGATCTACCAGTGTTAATATCAGAAGGGCATTCCTGAACCTCCATTCCCCGGCAGGGATTAGGAGCTCGAAGGCGGTCTTCGCTCTGGATATTGCCAAGGCGTTTGATAGCCTGGAGTGGGGGTATCTCTGGTGGGTGTTGGAGAGGTTTGGGTTTGGCCCAAAATTTATTAAATGGGTGAAAACCCTGTATTTCCATCCAAGAGACAGGCTAAAGATCAATAGCGAATATACGGAGTGGTTATTTCTTGAGAGAGGGACGAGACAGGGGTGCCCACTCTCGCCTCTGTTATTCGCTTTATCAATGGAGCCATTAGCAGAGGTAATAAGACACTCGCCTGGAATACAGGGATTTGGAGGGAGGAATAGGCTGGAAAAAGTGGCACTTTACTCCGACGATGTGCATGTGCTACTCTTTCTTGGGGAGATGGGGCCATCCCTTGAAAAAGCAATACAATTAGTGGAAAGATTTGGGAGCTCATCGGGCCTGGTAGTTAACTGGGAAAAGTCAACACTGCTCCCGTTAGATTCAGCATGCAGTAGTCGCAGGGGGGATATACTGAGATTGAGGGTAGTGGAGAACATGCACTATCTGGGTATAGTTATCTCAAACGACCCTGCACAATATATCAGGGATAATCTAGTCCCCCTACTGGAAAAATTTAGAAGGAAAAGTGCTATCTGGCGCCAACTCCCGTTATCCCTGGCAGGTAGAACTAACTTGATTAAGATGGTATGGATGCCACAATTATTGTATGTACTCCACAACTCCCCAGTCTGGATCGGGAAGAGTTGGTTTCTAAAAATAAACATCTTATTTAGGGAATGAATATGGAAGAAAGGGCAGGCAAGGATCAGATTACAAACGTTACAACGTCCGGTCAGGGAAGGGGGGTTGGCAGTACCTCACCCTTAGAGTTACTTCCTGGCGGCTCAACTACAACATCTAGGAGGCTGCGAATCTCAAGGCATGTTGAATACTAACGGGAAACTTATGACGCAGGATACCCCATACGGTTCCCTGGCAGAGGCGCTAGAGCAGGGGTCTCAAACTGGCGGCCCTCCAGCTGTTGCTAAACTACAAGTCCCATGAAGCATTGCAAGGCTGACAGATACAAGCATGACTCCCACAGGCAGAGGCATGATGGGACTTGTAGTTTTGCAACAGCGGAGGACCCACTGAATTCTCACCCATATGGAATAATAAGGGCTTGAAGGAGCTGTTAACATTGGAAAAAAAACTGGATATGGGTCCGCCATGTATTATGCAGGTTGGCGCAGTTATATGAAGGTAATATCCTGAAATCTTTCACTGAGCTGAGGCGAGAATATGATATTCCAAATAATACATTTTACACTTACCTGCAGATCAGGCACGCACTTGACAGTCAATTTAGTAACTGCCCTTTAAAGTGGTGTAATGCACCACTCCTCAATAAAATTAGAGCAAATACCACTAAGGGTCTGATAGCAATAATAAGTGGACACATTTCTGAAAGGCTGCTTGCTCTACAAACGACTCTGGGTGTCAGGGAGAGGTGGGCAGGGGACGTGGGGGAGATCACGGACAGCCAGTAGAAAGGAATTCTGAAGGCTAGCCCATTGGTGTCGGTCTCTCCATCGCAGCAGGCGTCGCACCTCTTTCTGATACACAGGGCCTACTACACCCCTAAGAGACTATTCAGGTTCGGCCGCAGACTGGACGACAAGTGCCCTAGATGCCTGGATACAGGTGACCTAATACACATGGTGTGGAGATGTCCAAAACTGGCGAGATACTGGTCAGGGATAATTAGGACTATAGAAATTAGGTTTAAAATTAGGCTGAAGCAGGAGGCCAGGGTATGTATTCTTGGCCTGATGGGGGAAAATGCAGGGTGTAACAATAAGAAAATCGCCATAGCAAGGTGCCTTTATCAAGCCAGGAAACTAATAGCATAGTCCAGGCTGTCCACCACGCCTCCAACTATTGAAGACTGGCTTAGGACAGTGGACAAGCTAGCGTGGACAGAAAAAACAGTCTATATCAGGAGTAGCTATGATAAATTCACAAAGATCTGGAGACCCTGGTTGCATTGGTCGGGTATAACCCCCTGACTTGGATTTAACTCGAAAAGGGCTTAAGGTATTGGGTTACCCGGTAGTACAATGTGGAAGCATAGGAGAACTAGTGAAAAGAGGCTTAACAGCTGATGCGGTGATAGCATAATATTCCGGTTCCGCACACTTTTAGTTTAGACTAATAGGGGAGGGCGGGAGGGGGTAGGGCAAAGGGTTTAGGAGTTTCAGGTAGGATTCGGGTCCTAACGTTTTTTACATGGACGAGAGTAAAGTATCTTTGTATAATTGGACCTGCTGATTTCTGTAACTTGATGTGTAAATTATATGCTTTTTACCTTTTTTTGTAATAAGAAAAAAATCAATAAAGAGTATTGAATGGAAAAAAAAAAAAAAAAAAAGAACGCGGTGACGTACAACACTATGACGAGCCGAGAAAATGAAGTTCAATGCTTCCGAGCATGCGTAGGAATTTTGCGCGTCGGAATTGCTACAGACGATCGGATAGGAACTTTTTCAGACCGAAAAATTGAGAACATGCTTTCAATCTTTTGCTGGCTGCAATTCAGCCAGCAAAAGGCTGATGGAGCATACACAGTCGCATTTTCCGACCAAAAGCTCTCATCAGTCTTTTGCTGGCCAACTTTCTGATCGTGTACATGGCGTTAGAGCTCATAGGGAAAACTTAGGCAACTTTGCTGTTCCTTAGAGTTATCTCCAGGTTACAGATAAGAATGCAACTTCTAGTAGAACCCCCCCCCCCCCCCCCTTTTTATTTTCCCTTTCCCTCCCCTTCCCTTCCCTATCCAAAGATATCATAAGGAACAATATTGCTGTTATACTTAATTGCCAAAGATGACCATAGTATGGAAAAGACTACCAGATGTACCTTAACTGCTACCTTATGTATATAATTGATATCCATGAACTGTGTCATTGTCAACTTTTATATAAAATAAAAAACTATAAACTGAAAATTGGTCTGCATGGCTGTCGTCCCAGAAGGAAGCCTCTTCTAAAGATGACGCACAAGAAAGCCCGCAAACAGTTTGCTGAAGACAAGCAGACTAAGGATATGGATTATTGGAACCATGTCCTGTGGTCTGATGAGACCATGATAACTATTTGGTTCAGATGGTGTTGAGCGTGTGTGGCAGCAACCAGGTGAGGAGTACAAAGACAAGTGTGTTTTGCCTACAGTCAAGCATGGTGGTGGGAGTGTCATGGTCTGGGGCTGCATGAGTGCTGCCAGCACTGGGGAGCTACAGTTCATTGAGGGAACCATGAATGCCAACATTTACTGTGACATACTTAAGCAGAGCATGATCCCCTCCCTTCAGAGACTCAGCCGCAGGGCAGTATTCCAACATAACGACCCCAAACACACCTCCAATACGACCACTGCCTCGCTAAAGAAGCTGAGGGTAAAGGAGATGGACTGGCCAAGCATGCCTCTAGACCTAAACCCTATTAAGCATCTGTGGGTAATCCTCAAACAGAAGATGGAGGAGCGCAAGGTCTTTAACATCCACTAGCCCTGTGATGTCGTCATGGAGGAGTGGAAGAGGACTCCAGTGGCAACCTGTGAAGCTCTGGTGAACTCCATGCCCAAGAGGGTTAAGACAGTGTTGGAAAATAATATAGTGGCCACAAAATAGACACTTTGGGCCCAATTTGGACATTTTCACTTAGGGGTGTACTCACTTTTGTTTCCAGCGCTTTAGACATTAATGGCTGTGTTGAGCTATTTTGAGGGGACAGCAAATTTACACTGTTACACAAGCTGTACATTCACTACTTTACATTGTAGCAAAGTGTCATTTCTTATATATATATATATATATATATATATATATATATATATATATATATATATATATATATATATATATATATATATATACCCCGTTAGGGCTCTTTCACACGGGGAGGATCAGTGATGATCCGCCCCGTGAACACTCGCTTGCTCAGCGGGAATCGATCCGCCGATCCCCGCTGAGCAGGAAAATGACAGGTCCGTCGCTGCACAGTGTGCAGCGACGGACCTGTCATTTTCCTGCTCGACCTGTCAGAGCGCCGCTCTCCCCTATGGGGGATCGGGTGATGACGGACCGTAGAGTCCGTCGTCACCCGATCTGATAACAGATGGAAAAGTAGGGTTTTCCTCCGTTACACTTTTTTGGATCGGAGCGGGTCGGATGTCAGCGGACGTTCATCCGCTGACATCAGCTATTCCATAGGAAAACATGTATGTCCGTTTTTCATCCGAAAACGGAAGGATGAAAAACGGACATACCGATCATCCGTGTGAAAGAGCCCTTAGACTTACCGGTAACGGTATTTCCAGGAACCTTCCAGGACAGCTACTTGAGAGATGATCGGCTCCGCCCTCTACAGGAAACACAAATCAGATAGAATTTAAAAGGCCCCTCCCTTTCCGCTGACCCTCAATTGTTTAGATCAAGTAACCTCCACCGAAGGTGCACACACCACCACCAGGAAGACATGGTTGACCAGTGAAAAAATAGAATAGGGTGGAAATAGACGCTGTCCTGGAAGGTTCCTGGAAATACAGTTACCGGTAAGTCTAAACGGGGGTTTCCCCCCTCACCTTCCAGGACAGCTACTTGAGAGGATAAGCAAGATCTAATACCTTAGGGAGGGACGACAGACTGAAGCACTTTCCTATCAAAGGAAAGGTCCTGGCTGGAAAGCATCTGAACTCTATAATGCTTAACAAACGCATGAGAGGAGGACCAGACGGCAGCTTTAGAGATATCTTCCCATGAAGCTCCAGCTCTTTCTGCCCATGATGTGGCCATGGATCTTGTTGAATAGGCCCTAATTCTAGAAGGAGGGGTGCGACCTGATGCTTTATATGCCTCACAGATAGCTCCCCTAATCCACCTAGCAATAGAACTTTTAGATGCTTTGGACCCCTTCTTGGGGCCACTGAACAAAACTAACAGTTGGAGGAAGTCCTAAATCCACTGGTCTTTTCTAGATAAAGCAAAGACATCTCTTTACGTCTAAAAGACCAAACCTTTCCTCTTCCGCATTTTTGGGAGAGGTGCAGAAACTAGGGAGGACTACCTCCTGGGACCTATGAAAGTTGGAAGAAACTTTGGGTAAATAGAGTGGATCGGGTTTAATCACCACCCTGTCCTCTAAAATCCTCAGGAAGGGATCTTTACAGGAAAGAGACTCTAGATCAGAAATCCTTCACCCTGACGTAATAGCCAAAAGGAAGGACAACTTCAAAGAAATCATTTTCAGGGAAGCCTCATGCAAAGGCTCAAAAGGAGCCCTTGTTAGTGCATTTAATACCAACGACAGATCCCAGGGAGGAACATGTTTGAGGATCCTGGGAGTATGTCTAGATCTGGCTTAAAGGAACCTCCTGACTAAGGGATCTTCCGCTAGTCTTCTCTCTGAAAATAAAGATAGGGCAGCAACCTGAACCCTAAGGGTGTTGACAGAGAGCCCCTTTTCCACTCCCTCCTGCAGAAAATCCAAAATGCAGGGAGTGGAAAAAGAATCTAAACCAGATTTCCTTTGCCAGGAAATAAGTTTTCCAAACTTAACCATAAATTCTTCTTGTGACCAACTTACGGCTGTCCAGGACAGTATGAATAACCCTCTCTGAACACCCATTTAACTGTAGGATGCGTCGCTCAGCCTCCAGGCCGTCAAATGGAAGGTCTGAGGGTTTGGATGCAATACCGGTCCATGATGGAGTAGATCCTTTCGAACTGGAAGGGGCCAGGGAGGATACACAGATAGGGCCTTCAAAGAGGAGAACCATCTCCTCCTGGGCCACCAGGGGGCAATCAGAACGACTTCTGCTCTGTCCTGAATAATTTTCCGAACCACTAGGGGCAAAAGGGGAAAAGGAGGGAAGGCATAGGCCAGGCTGAAGTCCCAAGGGAAGGACAGTGCATCCGTCCCCAAGGACTCTGTTTCTCTCTCCAGAGAGAACGCCGGTAGTTTCTTGTTGAGACTGGAGGCAAAAAGATCCACTGTGGGGAGACCCCATCTTAGCACCACCTCCTGGAACGTGCCTTGATGTAGTTCCCAACCGCTGGAACTGATGCTCACCCTGCTCAGAAAGTCCGCCAGCACATTTTCTGTCCCCTTGATGTGGGCTGCCCTTACTGAAGTGACATAGATCTCTGCCCAGGACAGAATCTGCTGTGTTAATGACAGCAGCTATTCCGAGCGAGTGCCCCCTTGCTTGTTCAAGTACACCACTGTTGTGGCATTGTCTGAAAGAAAATAAAAAGGTCCTTTGAATAGACCCTCTCCCAGAGACATAAGTGCTTTCCTCACAGCCAGAAGCTCTCTGAAATTCGAGGAGCGACCTGCTTCCTCTGGCAACCAGGCTTCTTGAGCCTGCCAGCCCTGTGAGTGAGCACCCCAACCCCACAGACTGGCGTCTGTGGTAATCTGGACCGGGCAATGTTGTGTCCAATCCTTCCCCCTCTGCAGATGTTCTCGCCGCTCCCACCAGGCGAGATCTAGAAAATTCCCTTCTGGTACTTTTACCAGCTGATCCAGAGAATTTTTCCTGCAAACCCAATGGAGCAAAAGAAAAGCCTGAAGGGGTCTGGAGTGCAATTGAGCCCAAGGCACCCCTGGAATGGCTGCAGTCATAAGGCCCAGCAACTGAATGATTCGCCGAAGGGAGGTCTGAGGGAGCAGTTTGAAGGTCTGCACAGAGAGAAGACTTCACAATTTTCTCTTCGGGAAGAAAAATCTTTAGGGCAACAGAGTATTAGATAACCCAGGAAAAGTATGCCCTGTGAGGGTACTAGGCAAGACTTCTGCTGGTTGACCTTCCACCGTAATTTTTGAAAGGTCCGCAAAACCAACTGTAGGTCTTGAATAAGTGACTCCTTGCCCTAAAAAATAGTCTAGATATGGGACGATTGATACACCTTGAATCCGAAAAAAGGCCATGACGTCGGCCATGATTTTTGTGAAAATCCTTGGTGCTGCCGAGAGACCAAAAGGAAGGGCATTGAACTGCCAGTGAGACAGCTCGTTTCCCACGAGCACTGCAAACCTGAGGAACCTTCGGTGGTTCTGGCAGATTGGTACATGAAGATAAGCGTCCTGAAGGTCCAGGGTCACCATGAAGACCTCTGGTAAAAACAGATTTCTTACTGAATAAATGTTCTCCATACGGAAACGTCTGTAAACTATGTATTGGTTCAGGACGCTTAAATGTATGACCATACGAAAGCCGCCAGAAGCTTTCTTGACCAGAAAGACGCGAGAATAAAATCCCCGTAACTTCTGAGACAGGAGAAATAACTCCCTCGGTTTCCCCACACAGAGATCAAATCTAACATGGGTTGCCGTCTCTCGGCAGGTGGGTAAGAAAAAACCTCTGGGGGGGGGATTTTTGAATTCCAATCTGTAACCCTTTTCCAGAGTTTGAAGGATAAAGGAATTGGTGGAAATCTCTGCCCATTCCTTGATGAAATGGCACAATCTTCCCCCTACCCCTAACCTGGCCTCACTGGGTATTCTTGGAAGGGGCTGAAGGAGCAAAGGGAGCTCTCCCTTTGTGTAAGGACCATTTCTTTTTAGTCTGTTGGCTTTAAAATTAGCCTTGTTTTGGAAGCCACGAAAAGGCCTCTTATTCTGGGGCTTATTCCTTTGGGAAGAAGGAAATCGTTTACCTTTCTCAGAGGAACGAGATAAGACTTCTTCTAAGGAAGAACCAAACAACAGTTTGCCTTCGAAAGGAATGCCACAGAGCTTATTTTTGGAAGTAAGGTCAACTTCCCAAGATTTAAGCCAGATAGCTCACCTAGCTGAAATAATGAGAGCAGAAGCCCTGGCTGCGGATTTCACTGAATCTGCTGCTGCATCAGCTAAGAAGGCGACTGACTTGGCAATGAGTGGGAGGGATTCTCTAATCTCTTCCTTGGGTGTGTCAGATGCCAGAAGATCATCTAGACGCTGAACCCATACGTCTAAATTTCTAGCCACACAGGTGGATGCTACCACTGGGCCTAAAGAAAAAGCTGAAGCATCCCAGGCCCCATGCAGCAATGAGTCGCCCTTCCTATCCATTTGATCCTTAAGAACCCCAGAATCCTCAAAAGAAAGATCTGATCTTTTGGACACCTGCGACATAGGGGCATCTAATCTAGGACACTTAAAGAAAACCTCCTCAAAATCAGGCTGAAAAGGAAATCTTCTTTTGTGTCCTCTGGACTGGAACAACCCTTTTTCAGGTTCTTTCCATTCAGATAGAATCATGTCTCTAAGGGACTGATGTAATGGAAAGGTTCTAGATTTCAGCCCCTGAAGGCCCCTATACATTTTATCCTGTACAGATTGAGCTTGCTGTGGCATCTCAATCTGCTCTGAGGTATAAATTGCTTTTAATAGTTCATCAATATCCTCAACTGGAAAAAGATACTTAGATGAGCTACCTGTATCTTCCTCTGCTGCAGACTTTTCATCAGATGAAGAAACTGAATTCTCACCTTCCTCCAGATCACAGGTATTGCGTGAACTAATAGTCTCAGATACTAATAAGGGAAGGGACTTGGCAGAGGTTGAAGGATCTTGAGCTATGGGTCTAGAAGAGGGAGGGCCTATACTAGTAACCCTGTCATTCAGTGACCGAAAAGAGTCCACTACCTCCTTCATAGAAGTCATTAACTCCTTAAAGGAGGAAGACTCTGAACTAGCTCTGGGTGGCATACAATCCTCACAAAATAGCTTTTTATAACTATCAGAGAGCCTGGCTCTACAGTTCCCACATTTCTTCCTCACCGGTTTGGCGAGAGCAGAAACAAGGACCATGAATAAAAAGGATCCATACAAAAGAAGTCCCTTGCTGTAGCTATCCACAGACCAGGGCTTACCTTGGGGGCAGTATGGGACCCGGATGCTGCCGCTGGTTCAATACGAGCGGACGTTCCATCCTCAGACCTGTCCTCAAGCTCCATGAAGCAAGCGGAGAAAGGTTGCAGAGAAGACTGCTGCTGTACCGCAAAAACTGCGCCTAGAATGGCATTTTTAGCAGGCCATTCCCCTGCAGCAGGTCCTCTGTCTCCACACCATGCTCCTTATAAAAACTCGGCGTCCGGAAGTGCATCATGTGACTTCCGGCGCCATCTTGCTGCATCACCGGAAGTCCTCCTGACGCCATCTTGGTACACCGGAATGAAGCATTTAGGAGGACACAGTTCCACACAGCAGCGCTGGGGAAAGGAAGGGAGTTGCCACCATTTACATAGGCAAGTAACCCTTAGAAATAGGAAACCCTTCTGGTACAGACCATCAACCAGGACTTGGCCACAACTAGTCCTGGATTAAACCAGAGAAGGGGGACCACCAACCACAGTTACCAGACCATAAGAAAACAAAAACGTGTCGGTGCTCCTGGAGAGGCTGGAAACACAAAACAACTGAGGGTCAGAGGAAAGAGAGGGGCCTTTTAAATTCTGATTTGTGTTACCTGTAGAGGGCGGAGCCGATCATCTCTCAAGTAGCTGTCCTGGAAGGTGAGGGGGAAAGATTATATATATATATATATATATATATATATATATACACACACACACACACACACACACACACACACATATATACATACCCCCACTAACTAACCTGCCTAATCTAGCTCAATCCCTCTATCTCCGTTCACTATACGCGCGCTGTGTAAACAGCCTTATATAGTGTGGGGCATGGACTTAGGCCCTGAGCCATGATTGGCCAAAGGCACCCTGCCTTTGGCCAATTATGGCTCTCGCTGAGGAGCATGCTGTGATTGGCCAAAGCATGCAGGTCAGGTGTATGCTTTGCCAATCATACAACAATGCACTGCGGTCTTGCAGTGCATTATGGAGCACTCAAATTTGCCACGAACACCCCAAAAAATTTGCTGTTCGGCGAACACCTGATGTCCGACTAACTCAAAACTCATCCCTAATGCCAAGCATGCAATGCTTCCAAAAGGCAGCTATGGGACACAGAGCAGGCTCTGCACCAGGCATTTGTAGCGGTTCACTACTCCTTACCTGGGTCATGCGAGTAACCAGGTGTTGCTTGGCAGGCTAAGGTGCTTAGCAGGATTGTTGCATAGGGGCTTGGTGAGCCCTATTAATAGGGTCTCCCTTCTGAGGTGTTTTAATACTACACACAGGTACTCCTTTTGTGGCTTGTAAATGTCTTCCAAAAAGGAGTGGGTCTAACACTACAGGGAAGGGCACACTCATCAGTAGCTCCTGGTGAACCTAGTTGTATCCCTAGTATTGTATCCCCTGAAAGACCAGAGACTTCCGGGCAATCTGAGCCGCTGCGCCTATCTGGTATCGTGCCTACAGTCAACGCTGCTGCTTCACCTTGTATCACCAAGGATGAACTGTCCACTGCCCTAGCTGGGTTAGAGCACAGGATTGCTGGCATGATTGCCTCCATCCCACAGGGTGGCAAGAAGCGTAACAGATCCCCCTCCCCTGAGCCTCCTAGTTTGGAGAAGGAATGGGTTGAGGATGGGAAAGATAAAAGCTCAGGATTCTGTGAAGGGCCTGGTGGATGAGTCTGCTTCTGAGCAATCTGGACAAGAAGATATCCAGTTGGTATCTGCCTCAGTCGCAGAGACTTTTGATCCAGACTCTTACCGAGATGGTTCGTTCTGCCTTAAGTTGCCTCTTGCAGAGGTTACTGAGCCCCCCTGGTCCTCTGAGTATCAGGAACCATGAATCAGACCGAGACAGAAGTATAGTTAAATCACACTTGTTTAATAATAATATAAGCATAGTAAGCGTAGTCAAAACAAGCCAGAGTTCAGCAACCGAATCGGGTAGTCAGCCAAGCAAATGTCAATGCCAGGGATAAACGTAGTAGTACAGCAAGCAGGATCAGGAGCCAGAAGGAACATCAGCAGAGCAAGTCTTCCACAGGAACACAGGAGAAAAGTCTGATGTTGACAAAGGCAAAGATCAAGTGAGCTGGACGAATTTAAGTAGGCAGGACTGACAAGCAGAATCAAAAACAGCTGGGTAACTGTGGAGAGAAATGGGAGCTGGCAATTAGCCAACAGCTGAGCGGCCAGCTCAGAGAAGGAAGGGCTGAGACCAGCCCTGACAGTACCCCTCCCCCTCGGAGGACCACCGGGCTTGAGGGGAAAAAGTCTATGGAAATCACGAAGGACAGGGGCATGTATGTCTGAGGATGAGACCCAAGAGCGTTCCTCCGGACAGTACCCCTTCCAATGCACCAAGTACTGTATGCACCTATGGGAGTCAGCAATGGATTGTACTTCATACTCCTCATGGTTCTGAACCTGTATAGGGTGAGGACGTGGCACAGAGGTGGTAAAGCGATTACAGACCAAAGGTTTCAATAAGGAGACATGAAACACATTTGAGATGTGCATACTAGGAGGAAGGTCCAAGGCATAAGCCACTGGGTTAATCCTGCGAAGGATATGGAAAGGCCCAATAAAACGAGGTGCGAACTTCAAAGAAGGAACACATGTTTGTATGTATCACGCATGCTGTATTCTGTGCATATTCACCCTATGTACCATAGACCTATTCAGATCTATACTATTAATAAACACCTAATTCATTTCAACAAATCCCATTTCTCATACTCTTTACTACTCGTGAGTAGGTGTTCCCTTTAAAGTCCCGTAAGAGGATCAAATTTCCATTTAGCTTGTTACACTTGGGATGCGGGTTCACCCCACTCCTTAGACCAACTTAGCATCACTCCCTGTTTATTCAAAGAAGGAACACAAAGTCGGAGGTTGCGAGACGACAGCCGACTCTGTCCCCAACCTGGTAGGAAGGTGCAGGCAGGCTTTTGCGGTCAGCATGGAGTCTGTACCTATTGTTAGCATGTTGCAAAGCCTCCTGAACTTGTGCCCAAGTGGAATGAAGACCACGTAGATGCTCCTCTAATGCAGGAATACTCTGCGGAACAAAGGAGCCAGGCAACATGGAAGGTTGGAAGCCATAATTCACCATAAACGGGGACAATCGGGAAGCCAAATTCAAGGCACTGTTGTGAACAAACTCTGCCCACGGTAATAGGTCTGACCAGTTGTTATGATGGTCAGAAATATAGCAACGTAAGAATTGCTCCAAGAACTGATTGGCTCGTTCTGCAGCCCCATTAGACTGCTGGTGATACGCAGAGGAGAAAGCAAGCTGAATTCCCAACTGTGCACAAAAGGCTCGCCAGAACTGGGAGACAAAGACCTTGGGTAGCCCATGTAAGCGAAAGATCTCCCGAGCAAAAATGGAAGCCAGTTCCTTAGAAGTGGGCAGCTTCTTAAGTGGAATACAATGACACATCTTTGAGAACCGGTCAACCACCATAAGGATAACAGTGTTACCTTGGGACTTGGGTAACTCCACAATGAAATCCATAGACAGGTGGGTCCAGGGCCTCTATCCATTGGGTATGGGTTGTAGGAGGCCCACTGGAAGATATCATGGGAGTCTTACTCTGAGCACACACGGAACAGGCAGCTACGAAGGCAGTTACATCAGCCAGTAGACTAGGCCACCAGAATTGTTGGGAAATGGCCCAAAAGAGTTCATTCTTCCCAGGGTGGCCAGCTGCCTTGGGAGAATGGTAAGTCTGGAGCACGGCAGTACGGAGACTCTCTGGGACAAAGCAGTCACAAGGTTTCTCAGGAGGAGCATGGACCTGAGCAGCAAGAATTTGTCACCCAAAGGAGAAGTAAGACTGGTGCGAACCGTAGCCAGAATACGATCAGGAGGAATCACAGGAACCGGAACCAACTCCAACTTGGAAGTGGAGGAAAATTGTCGTGACGAGGCGTCAGCCCTTACATTCTTAATACCGGGTAAGAATGAGAATGTGATTAAAACTCCACAAGAAAAGAGCCCATCGTGCCCTTCTGAGAGAGAGGCGCTTAGCCTCAGACAAGAATGTGAGATTCTTATGGTCAGTAAGAATGAGAACCAGCACAGTGGTACCTTCAAGGAGATGTCTCCATTCTTTCAGGGCTAAAATGGGCTAAAATGATCGCCAACAGCTCTGTCACCAATTGCATAACAGCTCTGGCACGTAATTGCACTCTGCAGGTGACAATTTCTTGGAAAAGTAGCCACACGGATGCATAGCGCTCTCAGAGTTAGGACGTTGAGACAGAAGGGCGCCAACTCCAGTCTCAGAAGCATCGACTTCCAGGATAAAAGGCAATGTAGGATCAGGATGTGCCAACACAGGAGCAGAAACAAAGGCAGCCTTGAGACTCTCAAAGACCTTAATGGACTCCAGAGACCAACTCTGTGGGTTACCGTCCTTTCTGGTCATATCAGTCAGGGGCTTGACCAGAGACGAGACGTTACAAATAAACT
The DNA here is from genome assembly GCF_042186555.1 of Aquarana catesbeiana. Lineage (NCBI taxonomy): Eukaryota > Metazoa > Chordata > Amphibia > Anura > Ranidae > Aquarana > Aquarana catesbeiana. The sequence continues at coordinate 74,009,687 of NC_133333.1, read as the reverse complement.
GAAAATGACGGGGGAACAAGTGGGCAAAACCAAAAGTGAAAAAAAGGAATAAATTAAGTCAGAGTTCTGCATCCTGGGGAGCAGACAGGTCTGGTGTGTTGGAGATAAAGCCTGAAGCCTTCCGTCAGAGACCCGCCAGTACTGCGACGATTGGAGGAGATTGATCGATTATTGGATCACATCTGCTTCCAGACTGCAGGCTTGACTTGACCCGTAGGGGTCTTTAATAGAGGTGAGAGGCTGGAGAAATTGTGTGGCGCACCACGGATTGTTGGTGATTGGAGGAATTTGAAATCGATCATTCTCTGCACATGCACTTTTGTTTTTTGCATGAACTGTTATATGAAGATTGCGCTTGTTAAAGGACACATACTAAACGCCATTTTAGCATTATACTCCTCCCCCTCTGCCAAGGTATTCTCCACCGACATGTTATCCCAATCATTCCACATATCTAACGGCACGAGGCAGGGATGCCCACTATCCACCCTTATTTTCAACCTTCTCATTGAACCACTGGCAGAACACATTAGACAAAACCCCAAAATATCAGGATTTGAGATAGGCAAATGATCCCATAAAATAAGCTTGTTTGCAGACGACGTAATTCTCATGCTCACGGACCCGACTTCCTCACTACCGGAAGTTCAAAACATCCCGCATCAGTTCAGCAAAGTATACTACAAAGTAAATGTGACAAAATCATATATATTAGACCTAGGTATAGACGTCACAACCAGGAACCTTCTGCAAACAAGTTGCACATACACTTGGGCCGAAAACGACATAACCTACCTGGGAATTCAATTAACTAAAACAACGGAAAACCTCTTTACCTACAACTTTAAACCCTTCCTTACCAAACTCCAAAAAGAAATACAACACCTAGCAAACCACAAACTATCCTGGTCAGGCAGATTGGCTGCCTTTAAAATTATACACCTGCCCCAACTATTATATCTTTTGAACCATCCCTATCCCATTACCATCAGCATACTTCAAAGATCTCCAAACCATGCTTAATAAATTCCTTTGGCAAAGGAAAAAAAACCTAGATGTGCACAATCCAAACTATTCAAACAAACTTGCAGGGGGGACAGGTTCCATCAATTTCAAAGACTATCACCGAGCATCCATCCTGACCCAACCACAAGAATGGTTCCAACCACAACCCAACACCTTATGGGGACTTATAGAAGCAGCAACCTTCAAACACACGACACTACAAACATGGGTTTTTAGGTACACCACTGGGTATCCCCATCCCGAATGCAATCTCTCCCACAATAAAAGCCTCAGCTCTGGCTGGGAAGGCACTAAGTAAATTAGTCACACACCAAAACACTCTCTCCACTTCTACCAATAAAAATACTTCACCAATTTTCACCTGACCTATCTAGTTAACTGGGCAACAAAAGGCATCACACTGATTCAACACCTATTCCAAGGACCCAACCTAATGACATTCCCTCAACTCCAAAAAACATTTAATCTTCCTACTAATGAGTACTTCAACTACATGAGAGTAAAACACTATCTCCCACATACCTACCCCAACGTACACACTACCATCCAATATATGGTCATTCCTAACCAAACCTAAAACAAAAGTGAAAGGTATCTCCCTTTTCTATGACACTTTCCATCAAAAAAAGATATTCGCTAAATCAAACTCACATCTACATTGGGAATCAGATCTCAAACAAATCTTCTCAGACACACAATGGAAAACAGCACTTCAATCTATCCACAAATCCACACAATGTTCCACACTTTGGGAATTCACCCAAAAACTATCCCTACGCTGGTACTTAACACCCTTGAGAATAGCATCCTTTAGTAAGAACACTCCTAACACATGCTGGAGATGCAACCAATCAAAAGGAGGCCTTCTCCACATAATGTGGACATGTCCATACATACTTGGCTTTTGGATATCAATATTCCATATAATATCAGACATCACACGACACAATATCCTACCGTCACCAGCATTGGGTCTACTAAATTTAACAATAGAGAATATACCCCTACCCCTTAGAAAAGTGACTACCCACATTCTACTAGCGGCTAGGCTAAGCATAACCAGACTCTGGAAAAACACCCTAGCTCCGACTATGGAAGACACACTAAGCCTGGTTAACCTTCATTACAGCTACAAACTTATGTTAGCCTCCAGCAAAGGCATGCTCACTAGAGCCAGATCTGAATGACTCCCTTGGTCTCAATGGTCCAGAGCAGCAGATTACTTATGAAACACTGCACGCGTAGACGTCACTGTACACAAATAGTTATAGATACTCTTGATATCTGCGCTTGGAAAAGCACTAAGCATTAATATGTTGAACTGTACCACCTGTGATTAATCTGCAATCGATATGTCGAACTGAACACTTGTGCTTATTTTGAAGTTAAATAACTTGAAACCCGCTACTTACTATTTATATGTAATCTATATTAAAATCCAATAAAAAAAAAATTGATAAAAAAAAAAAAATAAAAAAAATAAAAAAAAGAAGAAGGAGATTGCACTTGTTGGACTATGCACCTTTATTGAATTAGCGGTTTTCTTGCACTGTATGCAATTTTTTCCCATATGCGACTTTTGCCACTTCCTGCGATTTCATAATATATTATTTTCTTCATTTTTTATGTGCCTCATGAGTTTCATTGGATTCACCGACTGTATTTCTACATTGTTGGACTTATTTATGCAATTTTATTCATGCGATTTTTTTTCACTCTATGCGATTTTTTTCATTTATGTACTTTGAGGTTTATTGAATGTTATTTCTACACGTTATTATCCTGTTAGCCACTTGATGTCACATTGAAGAATTGTCATTAGCTTCACAATTTAGCCACATTATTTTTGTGATATTTGATTTACTTTTACATTCTAGTTAGCGCCACATATTTCTTTTATTTTTAAAGTTACGAATAAACTTCCGATAATAGTTGGTAAAGCCCAGGAAACGCTGCAGAGGACGTAACCCCACGGGTCGGGGCCACTGTAGGACTACCGAAAGTTTCTCTGGGTCCATCGAAAAACCATCAGTGGAAATGACATAGCCCAGGAATTTAACCTGTTCATGATGGAACTCGCACTTCTCCAGTTTACAATAGAGATTGTTTTCTCTTAGTTTCTGAAGCACATGACAGACTTCTGTGTGGTGGCTCTCCAGGGACTTGGAAAATATGAGGATATCATCGAGATAAACCACCACACATAACTGAAACAAATCTCAGAGGACATTGTTAATTCCTGGAAAACTGCCGGGGCGTTACAAAGGCCAAAAAGGTACTATGAGGTACTCATAATGGCCTTTTTTGGTATTAAAACGCAGTTTTCCACTCGTCGCCCTCCTTAATCCGCACGAGATTGTATGCCCCTCTCAAATCAAGCTTCGTGAAAACCGTTGCTCCCTTGAGGCGGTCAAGTAACTCTAATCAACGGAATCGGGTAGGCATTCTTAATAGTGAAACGATTGAGACCCCTATAAATCAATACAAGGTCTCAGTTCACCGCTCTTCACAAAGAACAAACCAGCACCAGCAGGAGACGAGGATTTGCGGATGAAACCTCGAGAAAGTGCGTATGCAACATACTCCATGGCCTTATCCTCCAAGACCAACAAAGGGTAAACCCGGCCACAAGGGGGTATGGCACCAGGTTGAAGATCAATTGCACAATCATAAGGCTGGTGTGGAGGCAAACTACCGGCTTGACCTTTGCCAAAGACATCGCTAAAATCGCGGTACTCCTCCGGCAGGGAGGAGAGTGAAGAGGTGCACAGAACCTTGGCTACCTTCTGGAAGCATGTATCACTGCATTGTGGTGACCAGGAGAAAACCTCAGCACGGAGCCAATCAAAAGAGGGGTTGTGCCTCTGTAACCAAGGATAACCAATAAGCAGCAGAAACCTAGGTGGGGAAATAACTTGGAAATGGATTATCTCATGGTGAAGAGCCCCTACGGCCATGGACAACGGAAGTCTCATGAGTCACATGGGCAGGCTGTAGAGGTCTCCCGTCAAGAGCCTCAATGGCAAGTGGAGTGTCACGCAGCTGCAGTGGAATGGAGTGCTGCAATACAAAGGCAGCATCAATGAACAGGCCTGCAGCCCCAGAGTCGATTAGAGCCTGTATCTCGACGGACGACTCAGCCCAAGAAAGGGTGACCGAAACTAGGGGTTTATCCTTCTGGATAACTGGGGACGAAACAACGCCACCTGAGGTCTGTCCATGACAGGACCTCAAGGTTTGGGCTTTCCCTGGACGGGTAGGACAAGACTTTAAAAAGTGACCTGCCTGGCCACAATAAAGGCACAATCTCTCCCTCCTCCTAAAGGCTCTCTCATCCGCAGAGAGACGCGTGAAGCCCAAGTGCATGGGTTCATCTTCACTGACCGACTCGGTACTAGGAGGCATGGGAGGTGAGGGAGGCACGGGTGGGACTACAAAGCTAGGAGGCAAAAGAGTCTCTGAGTCTGGAGTCAATGAGGATGGCAAATGTGATCAACCTCTCCAGCTCAGTGGGTATATCTCGGGCTGCTATCTCATCCTTGATGGAATCCAAGACCATGAGAAAAAGCAGCCACGAGGGCCTCATTGTTCCAAGCAACCTCTGCTGCCAGAGTATGGAATTCAATGGCGTAGTTGGCAACAGTTCTCGTACTCTGATGGACATGAGGCACTTGGCAGCAGAAGCGGAGCGTGCAGGAACATCAAATACCCTTTTAAAAAGGAGGCCACAAAGTCAGGGTAACTCAAGACAACAGGTTTTTGCATCTCCCATAGAGGGTTAGCCCAGGCCAAGGCTCTCTCAGAAAGCAGTGTCCGTGGGAAACGCCTGGGGCAGCATCGCAAAGTAAATCTCAACTTGGTTGAGAAACCCTCTGCATTGAACTGGATCGACCCCAAATCGCTGGGGAAGCGGATCGGAACCAGACATACCTCTTTTAGGGGTAATACTCAAGGCGGGTGCCTGCACAGAGACTGGTGCAGCATCAGGGACGGCCTGCAGCCACAGTGGGAGTTTCCAGGTGAGCCGTGCGACTCAGGAGCGTTTGTAACACTATGGCAAACTGATCCATGCGGTGATCTTGCTCATCCAATCTGGAAAAAATATTACCAACAAGTGGATTGACTAACTTCTGAATTCATGGCCTTCGCCTATCAGGAACCATGAATCAGACCGAGACAGAAGTATAGTTAAATCACACTTGTTTAATAATAAGGTAAACAGAGTAAGTGTAGTCATAACAAGCCAGAGTTCAGTAACCGGACTGGGTAGTCAGCCAAGCAAATGTCAGAGAGCCAGGGATAAAACATAGTAGTACAGCAAGGAGGATCAGGAGCCAGAAGGAACGTCAGCCGAGCAAGTCTTCAACAGGAACACAGCAGAAAAGTCTCTGTGATGTTGCCAAAGGTGAAGGCAGAGATCAAATGAGCTGGGCAACTAAGTAGGCAGGACTGATGAGCAGAATCAACAGCTTCCTTGTAAAAAGTTATTGGCAGGTTTCCCCTTTCATGGGGAACGTTTGGTGAGGATTTGGACAAATATATCCAAAAGATTTCCGGAGGGAAGAGCTCTCTACTTCCGGTCAAGAGAAGCACAAGGCGTCCCCCGTTTAAAACCTCAGGGACTGCTTCCCCAGAAAAAGCCCTGGGTCCAAAGCTGTTCTAAACCCAGCACTAAGCCCTCCTTTTCGGGTGGGGCGGAAGGCTGCTGCACTTTGCAGACACCTATATATATCCCGCGGTTGCAAGCTGGATACAGGGGGTTCCCCCTCAGGAGGTTTCTAAGAGACTGTGTTCCCTCAGATCCTCCAAAAAGAAGCTGTTTCAGACACTACAGCATTTATGGCATCAAGCAGTGCATGTACAGGTTCCTGTATCCGAAAGGGGCGCTGGGTTTTATTCAAACCTGTTTACGGTTCAAAGACCAAAAACGGGGACACAAGTCTCATTTTGGATCCAAGATCCCTAAACCAGTATCTACTAACCCAGTCCTTTCGGATGGAGTCTGTCCGCTCAGTTAATTGATATACAGGATGCGAATTTACACGTATCTATCTTTCAGCCTCAGAGGTTCCTGCAATTTCCAGTAGAGGAATGTCATTTTCAGTTTGTGGCTCTACCCTTCGGGCTTGCCACAGCTCCGCAGGTGTTCACAAAGGTCCTAGCACCAGTACTGGGTCTTTTAACCCATTTACCGACTACACTATAGTCAAATGACGGCTACAGTGCGGCTTGATAACTCTGGGAGGGCGTACATTGACGTCCTCCCAGAATCACGTTCCCGCACACCCCCTGGGGCGCACACAAGGGACTATCCGTGCTGCCCGATGCAAAACGATCGGGGTAAAGGGCCAATGACAGCAGCCCTTTACCACGCAATCACAATTAAACACAGCGGGGTCATCCAAGGGTTCAACGCTCTCCTCACACCGATACTGTGCGAGTGGAGAGAGCGATCGAGTGTACAATTGTGAGTTTATTCCTTTATTACTGTGCCCAGCAGTACTACATCAGTGCTCCACTGTGTCACATCAGTGATAAACAGTGCCTCTACAGAGCCACATAAGTGCCACTACAGTGCTCATCTGTGCCCAGCACCCAGCAGTGCATCCACACCTGTCTAGTTTAACCACTTAAGGACTAGCCTCGTTTTCGATTTCAGGTGTTTACATGTTTAAAACGTTTTTTTTGCTAGAAAATTACTTAGAACCCCCAAACATTATATATTTTTTTTTCTAACACCCTAGAGAATAAAATGGCGGTCATTGCAATACTTTTTTTTGCACCGTATTTGCGCAGCGGTCTTATAAGCGCTTTTTTTTGGAAAAAATTCATTTTTGAATAAAAAAATTAAGACAACAGTAAAGTTAGCCCAATTTTTTTATATTGTGAAATATAATGTTACGCCAAGTAAATTGATACCCAACATGTCACGCTTCAAAGTTGCGCCCGCTCGTGGAATAGCGTCAAACTTTTACCCTTAAAAATCTCCATAGGCAACGTTTAAAAAAATTCTACAGGTTGCATGTTTTGCTTTACAGAGGAGGTCTAGGGCTAGAATTATTGCTCTCGCTCTACCGGTCGCGGCGATACCTCACATGTGTGGTTTGACCACAGTTTTCATATTTTTTTTATTTATTTTACTTTATTTATTTTTTCACTGTTTAAAAAAAAAAAGAAAAAAAAAAAAAAAATTTGGATCACTTTTATTCCTATTACAAGGAATGTAAACATCCCTTGTAATAGAAAAAAGCATGACAGGTCCTCTTAAATATGAAACCTGGGGTCAAAAAGTCCTCAGATCTCATATTTAGACAAAAAAAAAAAAGTTGTTTAAAAACATGACACAAAAAAAGTGTGCCTTTAAGAGAAGTGGGCGGAGCCGACGTAATGACGTCGCTCCAGCCGTCCTATGGTATAGAGACAGGTGGGCGCCATCTTAGCCTCACTCTTCTCTATACTGAGGAAGAGAAAGGAACCGATCGCCTCCGCCGCTACCGACGGCTCCGGTAAGCGGCGGACGCAGGAGAGCGGCAGGAGGGGGGTGGCACCTCTCCCGCCGCCGATAACGGTGATCTCGCGGCGAACCATCCGCAGAGACCACCATTATCGTGTACAGAATCGCCGGCCCTAAAGATGGATACCTCGGTTGTGGCAGCAGCTGCTGCCGTCACCGAGATACCCATCTTTAAAGTAATGACGTATATATACAGTGGCCGGTCGTATCGCAAAACAGTTGTAACACCAGTATGGCAAAAAATATTTTAACAGCGAGGCAGCCTACCAGCGTCTTAGCCTGAGCGATGAGAGCAGCGGGGAGCTCTCTGAGTCTCAGTCCGATTCGGCATATGAACACCTTACAAGCAGTGGGTCTGTTACAGAATCGGAGGAAGAGGAACGTGCGCCCATTAAAAGGTGTTCTGGCGTGGAGCAGCAGACTACTACCAGCAGCGCAGTGCCGTCCACCTCGAGCGCAGTGCCACTGCAACAAAGACCAGTATGGCATCATCTCAGCCTTCCCTATGCCCTTCAAAACCCTCTGTGGCTTTCCTAATTCCAGTGCAGCAAACATACCCCTTTCACCGCCCAGCCAGGTGTCCACTGATGATTTTGCAATGCTTGATTTTTTTCATTTGAAGACTTACTATTGTCCATTGTGGCACAGTGCAACCTCTATGCACAGCAGTACATAGTAAGCAACCCTGGTTCTAGTTATGCCCATTCTTTTGAGTGGAGAGAACTTACCGTAGAGGAAATCTAATTTTTTTTTTTTTTTAGACCTAAATTACTATGGGACTCACAAAAAAAACAAAAAAAACAAAAAAAAAAAAAAAGAATTGTACTATTGGTCTACAAACCCCATCCACCACATGCCAATCTCATCCATTATGCCAAGATCAAGATACCTTATGATTATGCGGTTCCTCCACTATAATGATAACACCCAGTGCCCTCCCCGAAATGACCAAGCTTTTGACAAATTTAAAATTCAGCCACTCCTAAATTATTTCTCAGAAAAATTCCCCCAGTTATATACCCCTGACCAGAATATCTCCATGGATGAGCCCCTTGTAAAATTCACAGGCAGGTTGGGCATCAAACAAACAGTTTATCCCCAGCAAAAGGGCCCAATATGGGGTTAAAATGTACAATCTTTGTGACCGAGCCACGTGGTACATCTTATGCCTTCCTGGTGTATGAAGGGAAGGACTCCCAACTGCATCCCCCTGAATGCCCAGAGTATATTGGAGCCAGAGGAAAAGTTGTCTGGGAGCTCGTCTATCCACTCCTTGGAAAGGGATACCATCTTTATGTGGATAATTTTTATACGAGCTTGCCCCTCTTCCGCAATCTTCACCAGAGGGACACCCCAGCAAGTGGTACAGTAAGAGCCAATAGAAAGGACTTCCCGCAAAATCTTGTCAATGAAAGGCTACGAGGGGAGACAGCATCTTTGCGGAACCAGGAGCTATTGGCTGTCAAGTGGAGGGAGACTAAACATGCTCACATCAATCCATAACGACACATACGTGGAAGTCCCCAGAAGAAATGGCCCAATCCGGAAACCAGCTTTACCAATAATCTACCGAGACAACCGTATCCTATCTGCATTACCAAGAACAAATTATCTCCGCCCTTTTGTACCCTGAAGGCCCACCAGAAAATATTTGCTCCGATTCCGTGAGCAGACACCACGAATGCGACTTTGCTGAGAAAATCCGCCCCCCGGTGAAACAGGCCACAGACGTCAGAAGAAATGCCAGGTGGTGGAGTTAGAAGAGACACCACGTATTATTGTCCCTAATGTCCTTCCCAACCAGCCCTCTATAGGTGACCGTTTCCTCCCTTACCATACTTGTCTACATTATTAGGGAAGTATGGTAAATGTAATTCTGATTTCCTGTCATTTTCCTCCACACCCCTTATGCCACTGCACTGAACTGTACATACCTCTGCCTTCTCCGGAACCGACCCTGGCCTGTTATACGCCCAAGCTTTTGCCTAACGCTAAACATACCTGTCTTCTCCAAACTGACCCTGGCCTGTGAACTTTTCCTTTTTTTTTTTTTTTTTTTAAATAAATTCACATTTTGCAGGTAAAAAAAAAAAAAAAAAAAAAAAAAAAAAGCTGAATTACTTACCGGTAACTCCTTTTCTGAGAGTTTTCCCAGGACAACCCATGAGACCCAGGGCTCCCCCTACTAGCACAGGAAAGTTACCCCCACCAGATAAAAGGGCAGTCCTCCAGGCCCCATGTCAGTCTTCTCAAGAACCGTAGGACGTCCCTGCAAAACATATGCATAATACACATAACTTCAGAGACAAAACCGGGTGGGAATCCGGCTGTCCTGGAAGCCTCTCAGAAAAAGTAGTTACCGGTAAGTCTAACTCAACTTTTCTCAAAGCGCCTTCCAGGACAGCCCATGAGACGATGAGCCAGAACTTACCAGTCTAGGGAGGGACAACTGCCTGAAGGACCTTACGACCAAACGCCTGCTCCTGAGCTAATAGGAGATGCAGGCGATAACGTTTAATGAAGGTCGAGTAACTGGACCACGTGGCAGCCCTGCAAATTTGTTCCGGTGAAGCACCAGCCCTCTCAGCCCAAGATGTAGACAAGGCTCTAGTCGAGTGCGCAGTAACAAAAGGTGGAGGAACTTCCCTAATTTTGTAAGTTTCAGAGATAGCTTGCTTTACCCATCTAGCCAGTGTGGCTTTAGATGCACTATTTCCCTTGTGAACGCCAGAAAAAGGAAGACAAAACAAGGCATCAGTTTTTCTAAAGGTCTTGGTGACCTCAAGATAGGATTCTCCTAGTCTCACATCTAAAAAAAAAAAAAACCCAAAACTTTCTTTCTAGGTCACCTTGTGGCGAACTACAAAAGGTTGGCAGTACAATGTCTTGAGATCGGTGGAACGTACTGGCCACCTTGGGCAAAAAACCTGGATCGGTTCTTAAAACAACTCGATCCTCAAAAATCACGAGGAAAGGCTCCCTCACTGATTGAGCCTGCAACTCACTTACCCTATGAGCTGAGGTAACAGCTACAAGAAAAAGTTTTTAATGTGAGTAACTTAACTGAGATATCTTCAAGAGGCTCAAAAGGGAATTCAACCAGAGTTTGAAGTACTAGGGACAGGTCCCAAGTTGGACAACTTCTCACCACTACTGGTCTGGCCCTAGAGATAGATTTGAAAAATCTGGCTATAGTGGGATTTTCCAGGAGAGAAAACTGGAACACACTGATAGCTGCCGCCTGTACCTTTAAGGTACTAACCGAAAGACCTTTGTCAACACCCTCTTGAAAAAAAAATCCAAAATTGAAGGAATATCATGCGTTAAGATCTTTGATTTTCAGATAACCACGAGTTAAATCTTTTCCAAGCTTTGGAATATATGGCTCTAGTGACTGGTTTTCTGCAATTTACTAGAGTCTTGACTACCTTGTCAGAGAACCCCTGGGCACTCAGTATCTTTTCTTCAGATACCAAGCTGTCAAGTTTAAGGAAACCACCTGTGGGTGCGACACTGGACCCTGCAATAAGTCTTCTCTCTTCGGAAGACTCAGTCTGTAACTAGAGTCTGTAGTAGGGAAAACCATGGCCTCTTGGGCCAAAAACGGGGCGATTGGAATGAGATCCATTTCTTCTAGAAGAAATTTCCTGAGGACTTCCAGAATAAGTCTGATTGGCAGGAAGGTATAACATAGGGCAAATGGCCACAGGTTTGCCAGAGCATCGATCCGAGGATTGGTCTGCTGGGTTCATGGAAAAGAACAAAATTAGTCTTGCGGTTGTTCGGGTTTGCGAACAGATCCACTTCGAGATATCCCCATCTGCTGGCGAGATCTGAAAAGACTTCGGGATGAAGGGACCAGTTGTCTCGATCTACCCGGTAGCGGCTGAGATAATCTGCTAGACAATTGTGTGTCCCCTTCAGGTGCACAGCTGAAGTTGAAGCTAGATTCCCTTCTGCCCATGAAAGGATCTCCTGGGCAATTGATTGAAGTATCCGGCTTATCGTGCCCCCCTGCTTGTTGGGGTATGCAACTGTCGCGATATTGTCTGACAGAACTTGGAGATTGTGACCCCTGATCTCCATCTGAAAAGACTGCAGGGCTCTCTGAACTGCTAGCAGCTCTCTTTGATTGGATGAAGCCTTTGCATCCCTCAAGGACCACTCTCCCTGTGCCACTGCATTGCTGAGGTGGGCCCCCCATCCCCAGGAACTTGCATCCGTAGTAATACTTCAGGATATGGGAATGGACCATGGGAGACCTCCTGCTAGGTGCTGGCCTGTTCACCACCACAGGATTCTTTATAACCTGGTGGGAAGCCAGACCCTTGAGTCCAGGGACTTTGCGTCCCCATCCCAGTTTATTAGAAACAGTTGTAATGGACATTGATGAAGTCTCGCCCTTGGTACTGCGGGAAAGCATGAGGTCATCGGACCCACTGCCCTCGAAACCTGTCTCAGAGAGACCGACTGGATCATTTTTGTAATCTCCTGAGGAAGAAAAACTCTAGTCTACTTAGCAAAAGTCATAACCCCGGTATGTTACTTTCTGGACCAGGATTAAGGACGACTTTTCTATAATCAACCAGCCTAGGGATTGTAAGAAGGTTTTGTACAACCTGGAGGTCCTCCAATAGCTTCTGGTATGACTTTGCCACCACCAGGAGGTCATCCAAGGAATAACAGTTATCACTTAACCTCAGCGGAGCCAGTGCTTCCTCAAAAACACCTTCGTAAAAATGCGTGGGGCTGAGGAAAGACCGAAGGGGAGGGCTTGAAATTGAAAGTGTCAGTCCCTGTATCCATCTTCACTGCTAATCTAAAAAATTTTTGGAAGGCTGGATGGATAGGGATGTGAAGACAGGCATCCCTTAAGTCCAGCATGGCCATGAAGCAGTTTGGGTAGAGCAGGTTTTTGATAGTGAAAACAGTCTCCATAAGGAAAGGTTTGTATCTGATTGAATTGTTTAACCACTTCCTGCCTGGCCTACAGCGGATTGACAGCCGGGCGGTGGTTCCGTTATCCTGACTGGGCATCATATGACGTCCAGCAGGATAACATGGGGGCAGGCATCGCGGCGATCGGTGGAGCGGTGTGTCAGTCTGACACACTGCTCCACCGATCTTGGTAAAGAGCCTCCGGCGGAGGCTCTTTACCATGTGATCAGCCGTGTCCAATCACGGCGGATCACGATGTCAATAGGAAGAGCCATTGATCGGCTTTTCCTCACTCGCGTCTGACAGACGCGAGTAGGAGAGCCGATTGGCGGCTCTCCTGGCAGGGGGGGTCTGCGCTGTTTATAAGCGCAGCCCCCCCTCAGATGACCACACTGGACCATCAGGGATCGCCATGAGGACCACCAGGGAAGGGGGCAACATGTGGATGGCCAGGTATGTACCCCATGGCCATCCATTTGCCCAATCTGTGCCCACAAATGGGCACTGATTGGCACCATTATATTGCAGTGATGCTCAGCAATGCCACCCTTAGGGGCATCAGTGCCACCCATAAGTGCCCATCACTGCTACCATATCAGTGCCCGAAGAAAAACCTTAGTTAGACTTACCGGTGACGGTATTTCTACGAGCCTTTCAGGACAGCACCTTGGAGAGAGCGCAGCTCCACCTCTTAGACAGGAAACACTGCGTGACAACACCCCTTTAAAAAGCAGCTGCTTCCACCATGCCGTCAGTTGTTACCGAGAAATCCTCCGACATGCTGGAAAATATAAATCAGACAATTACCAGGTCCTATAATTATACTTTACATATAACCAAGGGAGGGAAGTAGGCTGCTGTCCTGAAAGGCTCGTAGAAATACAGTCACCAGTAAGTCTAACTAAGGTTTTCTCCCTTCGCCTTTCAGGACAGCACCTTGGAGAGGATAACCGAGAAACTTACTTCAGGGTGGGACTACTGCCTGCAAAACCTTCCTACCAAATGATTGGTCCGAGGCCAATAGTAGATCCAAGCGGTAGTGCCTTATGAAGGTTGAAAAACTGGACCATGTGGCAGCCTTGCAGATTTGCTCAGGAGATGCCCTGGCCCTTTCTGCCCATGATGCCGCCACTGCTCGAGTAGAATGAGGTAATACCCCTTCCGGAGGTTCCAGACCCAAAGATTTGTATGCCTCTTTAATGGCCTGCTTTAAACCATCTTCCGAGGGTGCTCTTGGAAGCTTTACCTCCTTTGTGAGTACCTTCCATTAAAACAAAGAGTGAAGATGACTTTCTGATTTCCTTTGTTCTTTCCAGATATTTAAGCAGACACCTCCTGACATCAAGAGTATGGAAAGCTTCTTCTGCTCCTGAAGGTAAAGGAGAAAAAGTTGGGAGAATGATTTCCTGTGTACGGTGAAAAACTGAAGCCACCTTTGGTAGAAATGCTGGATCTGTCCTTAAGACTACCCTATCCTGTAGACATCTCATAAAGGGCTCTTTAATGGAAAGGGCTTGTAACTCACTAATTCTACGTGCGGAAGTTACTGCTACCAGTAAAATAGGTTTTAACGTCAAGAAACTTAATGATGCTTCTTCTATGGGTTCAAACGGAGACTTAGTTAGTCCCTGAAGAACTAAAGATAAATCCCATTTGGGAAAACTAACAGGTCTAGGCTTTACTTTTGCCATTGCCCTAAGAAATCTGATTAAAAAAGGTTCCCCTGACAGGGTTCTTTCCAAAAAAAAAAAAAAATGATAAAGCAGCTACCTGCGTCTTGAGCGTACTTGCTGCTAACCCCTTCTCCAATCCCTCTTGAAGAAATTCCAAAACTGAAAATGTGGTATGAAAATCAAAGTTTTTACTGGAACACCAAGTTTTATAGATCTTCCAGACTTTAAAGTAAATGTCTCTTGTCACTTTTTTTCTACTTGCAAGAAGGGTAGAAATAAGCTTCTCTGATAAACCCTTCTGTCTTAAGATCTGTTCTTCGGAAACCAAGCTGTTAGTTTGAGATAAGCTGGATCTGGATGGAGAATTTGGCCCTGACTCAACAGGTCTGCCCTGATTGGTAATCTCCAAGCAGGTTTCACTGAGGAGGTTCATCAAGGTTGAAAACCAGGATCTTTTTGGCCAATAAGGAGCTATTAATATTAGCTCTGTGGACTCCAATCTGAATTTGGCTAACACCTTTGGTATCAGTTGAAACGGGGGAAAAGCGTAGGACAGATGGACGTCCCACTTGTGAGCTAACGCATCTACTCCGAGAGCTTGATCCGGTCTCTGAACAGAGAAGACTGGTATTTTTGCATTTTCCCGTTTTGCAAAGAGGTCCACTTGGGGATAACCCCAACTCCTGGAAATTGTTTCGAATAATTCCTGATTGAGAGACCACTCTGCTTCCCTTATTTCTTTCCTGCTGAGGAGATCTGCTAAGGTGTTTTCCGTCCCCTTCAGATGGACTGCTGATAGAGAGGCCACATTGTTCTCTGCCCATCTTAGGCTCTGATGAACTAGACCCATTAGGGTTTTGCTTTTTGTGCCCCCTTGCTTTGTTGAATATAATACGGTCATATTGTCTGACAATATTTGGACATGTTGATTCACTAGAAATTCCCAGAGGGAGAGGAGGCTTAGGTGAACAGCCTTTAACTCTCTCCAATTTGAAGATCTTCTTGCTTCTGGTTTGGTCCAAACTCCCTGAATCGTTTTTTCTTCCAGATGAGCTCCCCATCCCCATGCACTGGCATCTGTAGTCAGCCTTCTGGTTACCGGAAAGACCCAAGGAAGCCCTTTTGAAATGTTTCCTTGGTTCCTCCACCACCAGAGCGATCTTTTTGCTCTTGCCCCCATGTTGAATTTCTTCTCCAGAGGTTCCTGGTATGACCAATTCATCAGAATATCGGATTGCAGAGGACGGGCATGCAACCTGGTCCACTGTACCGAAGGAATTGCCGCTGTCAACAGTCCCAGAGCGGACATGGCTTGTCTTACAGAGATCTCTGTGTTGGATTGAAGTGTTTTCAGGGTCAACTGCATCTTCTCCATTTTCTCCTGGGGTAGAAAAATTCTCTGTTCTATTGAGTCTATTTCGTACCCCAGAAACCTTACCCTTTGAGATGGAATTAAGTTTGACTTCTGAAGACTGAGAAGCCATCCCAAACCTCTTAGATGTGTTTGAACTGTCTGTAGGTTGACCTCTACTTGACCCTTTGAGTCTGCAAACAGAAGCAGGTCGTCCAAATAGGGTACTATTGAAATCCCCTTCAGCCTCAGGGGCTCCAAAGATTCCGCCATCACTTTTGTGAATACCTTGGGAGAAGAGGAAAGACCGAAAGGCAGAGCCCGAAACTGTAGGTGCCAAATCTCCCCCCTCCCAGATTGACTGCGAGACGCAGGAACCTTTGTGATGGGGGCACTATTGGTATATGGAGATATGGCGATATGGCTTCCATCGATTTGAGAGATGCCTATGACATTTGGGGTTTACCAAGTTCCTCACTGAGAAAATCGTATCCATCCTGAATTTTTTGTATTTTATGGATCGATTTAGAACCTTCAAATTGAGAATCAGGCGGAACTTTCCTGATGGCTTTTTGATCAGAAAAATGTGGGAGTAAAACCCCTTCCCCTCTTGATCTTTCGGAACCTGGGAAATGACCTTCTGTTACATCAGTTCCTGTAACAGAGACTTCATGGCCAGAGCCTTTTCCCGATCCTTTGGCAGGTTTGTGATGTAAAACCGATTTGGGGGGCTTTGTGAGAATTCCAACCGATAACCCTTTTTGATTAACTCCAGAACAAAAGGACTCTGTTTTTTCCCAAATTGGTAAGAAGTCCTGTAGTCTCCCCCCTACTAGATGGTCATTGTTTTTTAGGGGTTTGTTTTGGGGTTCTAAAGAGTACCCCACCTCTACCTCTTCCTCTGAGAAGACCAGGGTCTCTTCTGTGTGTAGTCCTTTTCCTTATCGGCTTGTCGAAAAGGACGAAAATTTTTCCTCTGCTGTACCATTTTCTTCTTCTGTGGGAAAGCTTTCTTCTTATCTGCTGTCCTGTCAAGGACAGTCTCCAGTTCTGGCCCAAACATCAGGTCTCCTGAAAAAGGGAATTCCGCACAGTTTTACTTTAGAAGCTGAATCCCCTGACCAGGTCTTTAGCCAGAGTGCTCTTCTTGCCGAGTTAACAAGCGCAGAGGACCTGGCTGACATCCTGAGATTCTGCAGAGGCATCTGCCATATATTTTACTGCCTTAAGCAGGGTAGGGAAGGACTCCAATAAGTCTTTTCTGGAGGCACCTGCCACTACATAATTTTTAAGTTGATCTAACCAACACTCCAGATTCCTAGCCACAACTGTAGCCACCATTGCTGGCTTAAGATTAGCTAGAGATGAGTCCCAGGCTTTCCTCAGTAGCCCATCTGCCCTCTTATCCATAGCATCTTTGAGAATACCCATGTCCTCAAAAGCTAAATCAGTTTTCCTAGATACTTGAGAAAAAGCAGCATCTATCTTTGGTTTTTTATTCCACAACAGTTCCTCAATCTCCTCAAAAGGAAACCTCCTTTTGAGGGCTTTAGAAAAAAAAAAAAAAAACTGTCCTCTGGATCCTTCCATACCTTTTTAATAGTGTCTGTTAACACTTTATGCACAGGGAACACCCTGTGTTTAATTTCCTCCAGCCCCAGGTACATCTTGTCATGCACGGACAGCTGAGCTTTTTCTTCCTGGATCTCCAGGGTAGTATAAATTGCCGTGAGTAATTCATCCACCTCCTAAAGTGAAAGCTTACATCTAGATGATCTTGACTCTTCTTCCACCTCCTCAGAATCAATGGTTGAGGGTGGAATGCTTTCCCTTTCCACCTGTCTGGAAGTGGACTGAGGGAAACTGGAGTGAGAACTCTGTTCTTGGCTGGAACTCTGGCCGCGTTTCACAAGGGAACGCACTGTCCCTAGGGCCTCTGCTAATTCCTTCCTCAAAGATAAGAGTTCTTTGCACTCTTGTGAGGATTCTTCTTTTACTAAATCCACAATGCAGGATTTGCACAGTGGTTTGGGCCAAGAGTCCCTTAAAGGATTTTTGCATGAGGGGCACTTTCTCCCTGTTCTCTGATTTGGCAGTAGCTTTCTGAAACAGAAACAAGAAAAAGCCAGGTCCTTAGAACTAAGGCTTCAGAGAAAAGTAGTACCTCCAGCCAACACCCCAAGTACCCAGAGTCTCACTCCTTTGCTGAACTGTTAATGGAAACTGTTACCCCATAGCAGACAGCAGCAGGTTTTCTTTGAATAACCACATAAAAGATAAAACACCCTGTGATATAAAAGGAAAGAGGTGCCACCGCACCTCTCCTACCTGGGCCTGGCCGGGAACCTGGGCACCTG
Organism: Aquarana catesbeiana; assembly: GCF_042186555.1. Lineage (NCBI taxonomy): Eukaryota > Metazoa > Chordata > Amphibia > Anura > Ranidae > Aquarana > Aquarana catesbeiana. The sequence goes on along the minus strand of NC_133333.1, from coordinate 73,991,828 downwards.
CATCCACCATTGCTGCTGACGATTCCGCTGTCTCCATAGTGAAATCCGCAGCTGCTGCACTGTGTACTAGGTTCCATGTGCCAAACAAAAGGAAGTCCCGGCCAGAGGACCTGCCCCTTCCTCCTGCGTTCCAGCAGCAGGAACCAATCGCTGCTACACCCCGCCGGAAGTCTCCACCCACTGGAACTGGCATCATCTGCTGTCCGGGATTCGGCGCCGCCATGCAGAGGCCTGGCATGGATGCTCTTACCGCGCCCCCCCCGAACACCCCGGGTGGAAAAACTTCCAGCAGACCATTACTCCTGTGAGCCGGAGAAGGGACACTGGAGCACCCCCCCCCACGTGCGGGAAGGAGCTGGGCTGGTCTGAGTACCCAAACGTGGAGGTCCTGCCAAAACCCTCTCCTTGGAGAGAGCGCGGCCCCTCTGGTTCCCCAAGCAGTGCTTCCACCATGGCGGAGCAAAACCCTAAAACTGACGGCATGGTGGAAGCAGCTGCTTTTTAAAGGGGCGTTGTCACGCAGTGTTTCCTGTCTAAGGTGGAGCTGCGCTCCCTCCAAGGTGCTGTCCTGAAAGGCGAAGGGAGAAAAAAAAAACCTAATTTATAAAAAAAAAATTAACAGAAACAAAGAAAAACTTGTTTTCAAAATTCAGTATTTGTTGCGCAAAAATTAAAAACCTCAGAGGTGATCAAATACCACCAAAAGAAAGTTCCATTTGTGTGAACAAAATGATAAAAAAAATTGTTTGAGTACAGTGTAGCATGACCATGCAATTGTTATTCAAATTGCGACAGCGCTGAAATCTGAAAATTGGCCTGGGAAGGTGTCCAAGTGCCTGGTATTGAAGTGGTTAAAGTCCAGAGATTCAGGATAAGTTGAAACTTTCCTGACGGTTTGACAAATACATGGGCATAGAACACCTTGCCCTGATATGACAGGGGAACAGGAATCAGGACTTTCTGATCCAATAAATCTCTGATCTGGAGACCCAGAGCCTTCGCTTTCTCTCAATCTTGGGGAGGAAAGGTGACCAATAACCGTTGTGGTGGTTCCAGCCTGTACCTGTTGGTCACTAGGTCCAGGATGAAGGGGCTCCAAATGACTGCTGCCCACTGTGGGATGAAGGCCCTCAATCTTCCTCCCCCCCGGGGAACACAAGTCACTGTGGCTTGGCAGGCTGTTGAGGGTTAAACAGGACACCCCCTTTGCCTCTGCCTTTGTGCCCTGTCCAATTTTTTTTCGGCCTGCTGTCCTTTTCCCTAGGACCCTGTTGCCTGCCTTGGCCACGAAAAAAAAAACTTTCTGGCTGTCGGGATTCTCTGGAAACTCCCCCCCCCCCCCCATCGGCTGTGCGTTCCAGTGCCTCCTGCAGTCCTGGGCCAAATAGATGATCGCCTGTTAAGGGAAGCCCACAAAGGCGTAACTTGGAGGCTGAGTCCCCTGACCAGGTTTTAAGCCAAAGGCTTCTCCTGGCCGAGTTCACTAAAGCCGAAGTCCTGGACGACATTCTTAAAGACTGCAGAAGTATCCGCCAAAAATCCTACTGCCTGAAAGAGGAAAATACTTCAAAATCTGCTCTCTGGAGGTACCTGCTGACAGATGTATCTGAGTCAACCAAACCTCCAGATTTCTGGCCACACAAGTGGAGGCCAGAGCTGGTTTGAGGTTCCCAACCGCTGAGTCCCAGGCTCTGTGCGGAAGGATATCCCCTCTTGTCCATCGGACCCTTAAGCCTGCCCATATCATCGAATGCTAGGGCCGAGTTTTTTGAAACCTTTAAAAAGGTGTGTCCAACTTGGAATCCTTGGTCCACGGCTGTGCAGTGTCCTCGTCAAAAAGGAAACCTTTTTAGGTCACTAGAGAAGAATGGTTCTCAGGTTTATTCCCATTCCAGTTTGATAGTATCAATGAACCATGAACTGGAAAAACTCTAGATTTTTTTTTCTTATACAATCCTTTATACACAAGATCATGTTTGGATAACTGAAACTTTTAATTCAAGAGGTAGTATAGATAGCCTTCAACAAGTCATCCACATCCTCTACAGATAACTTAAATCTCGAGCCCCGAGTGGATTCTCTATCCCTGGGCTCTATATCTGACCCTTCTGGAGAAGAACGGGTAGATCTGACCTCAGAGTCTTCACTCTGAGTGCTGACCGAAGTCTTCTGTGAAGACGGACTCAGCTGGAGTCTGGAGCTTGTCAATAAGTGTTCTAAAGGTGGATGCAAGCTCGTCTCTAACAGAGGTTAGCATCTTCTGGCAAGAGACAACCGGGTCATCTTTTACAAGGCCTTCTATACAGCTGCGACAAACCGCTTTGCTCCAAGAGCTCAATTTGTTTGCGCACAATTCCTTTTAGGTGGCTGCGCCTGAGCCTTGTCCTGGGTCTTTGTCTGCAAGACAAAAATAAATGACCCATAATGAGACCCTCAGCCACCCTGGGACTCCGAAACAGCACGTGCAGGAGGGAGGAAATGTGTCCCCATAACCCACTAATACAGAGAGGGGAGGGAAAACTCACAGGGATAGCAAGAGTGACACTTCAGGCTTACCTGTAAGGTGCTAGTGTTGGGCACCACATCTACTGCCTGTGCAGGAACTGCAGACTGATCCATCCTGCCCATTTTTGGCTTTCCACAGCCTGGCTGCTCCACACCAAAAAACACCAGCGGCCAGCATCTCCTGTTTGCACCATTTGAGACTGGAACCGGCGTCTCCGACACACGATGACGTCATATGCCCCAGAAGTGACCTACCCTCAGCACTTCCTGTGGGGCCAGCTTGGATTTCAGAAGTCCCCCCCCCGAGCACCGCAGCTGCCAGCTTTTCCTCACAAATCAGCCATGCTGATGAGGATACTGCTGCTCTTAGAGTGTAAAGCACATGGGAGCTGACACATCCCGGTCCTCTCCAGGCACTGAGAAACAGGACAGCAGCACAGCCAACCTCCCCAGCGGAGTGCTGCTTCTGGCAGAGAAGGTAGTGACATGCCCCAAATAGCCATACAGAGCCCCTACTCACGAGACCTAGGGGACCAGGTTCCAAGAACATGTTACACCCCCCCCCCCGTCCGGAGGAAACACCAATAACTGACATGGGGCCTGGAGGACAGCTTTTATCTGGTAGGGGTAATGCATTTCCTGTCCTGGTAGGAGGAGCCCTAGGTCTCATGGGCTATCCTGGAAGACTGAGAAAACTTTTTTTTAAGGTGGCTAGAGAGCATTGCACATGTGATTAATACATCATAGGATCACTGTCCATCCAGCTTCTACAGACTCAGTATAGCTGCCTGCTTATACAGGCAGTTACCTGAGCAGAGGAAGATCAATGGATTAAGAGGGCGCTAACCAGCACCCCTGCAGCTCACCAAAAGCAAGCTGTCAGCCACAATGGTAGGCATTCATTCACAATAAACCAATTGAATTATGTGGTTGTCTGGACAAATACACAGCCATGTTTTATAGTGACAGCAGGTACAGGGGAGAAAAACCCTAGCCCACCATAACAGGGAGGGGGGGCGGCAAAGGCTGCAGATGCTGAAACATTACATGTTCCACCTGTTTATGGTGGAACATGTAATTGTAAACATGTTCCAAAGTGAACCTATCCTTTGAGCAAAGGCCCCAAATTTATTAAAACCAAAACATATTTCAGAGCATACATTGCTCCCTCTTTGTGTCCCCAAAGCATGAAAAAAAAAAAAAACAAAAAAACAAAAAACACGATCTCAAACTGGTAAAACGTGCTAGTCAAAATAACCAAACCATTAAAGCAGTCTAAGCAGTTAGAGTTTGATAGGTAATGCTTTTTAGGCTTCATAGTTAGAAATATTTCTAATATTTTTGTGCAACTATAAATCATACTTGACACTTGTTAACTCAAAATGGTTTTATTAAAGGTTTGATATGAAGGATTAAATCGTTTAATCTTCCTCCTCATCATCTCCTCCTCCAGCCCCTCCCTGTCCTTTCTTGGCATTCTTTCTCTTCACACGGCCAGGACGTCCACCACCGTAAGGTGAACGTAGGGAGAAATCTATATGCTTCTGAGAATCCAGCCGCACGATGAACGATGGGATGTTCACTACCTGCTTGCGAACACTAAAAATAAAAATAAAACAAATTAGCACAAATGGTCCATGATCCAGGCTAGGTTTATTAAAAAGCTTCTCCTCCCCTTAATTGCTGTGCAGTCATATTTGTTCATATAAGTGATTAAAACAAAGCAACAACTACATTTTAATAATGTGATTTGTTTTTAAATAAAATGCAAGACAACCCACATGTATAAATTAGGAGAGTGCAATTTTGACCATGTTGTGTACATTTCTATTTAAATGGAACTACAGTGTATCCAGAAAGTATTCACAGCACTTCACTTTTTCCATATTTTGTTACGTTACAGCCCTATTCCAAAAAGGATTCAATTTGCAATTTTCCTCAAAATTCTACAAATACCCCATAATGACAACATGAAGTTTAAAATCTTTGCAAATTTGCCTTTGGCACGAATTACAGCCTCAGGTCTTTTCAAGCATGATGCTACAAGCTTGGCACACCTATTTTTGGGCAGTTCCCCTTTTCTTTGCAGGACCTCTCAAGCTCCATTAGGTTGAAAGGGATGAGTCTGCACAGCCATTTTCAGATCTCTCCAGAGATGATCAGGTTCTAGTCTGGGCCAAGAGTTGTCCCGCAGCCACTCCTTTGTCATCTCGGCTGTGTGCTTAGGGCTGTTATCCTGTCAGAAGATGAACCTTTGCCAAAGTCTGAGCTCCAGAGCAAGTTATTAAAGAAGTAAACCCCAATGGGTTTTACTTCCTATATTTCCCTGCAAAGGTAAAGCATAATGGGCTACTATGCATCACATAGAAGCCCATTATGTGTCACTTACCTGAAAACAAAGCCTGCGATGTCACCGCTGACCACCCTAGAAGTGAGAATCCATCTTCACTTACCTGAAAACAAAGCCTGCGATGTCACCGCTGACCACCCTAGAAGTGAGAATCCATCTTCACCCCTCTTCCTTCCAGGGCCACGAACTCCAGCTCTGACTGGCCAGAGTCGTGTGACGTCACTCCCGCGCATGCATGCAGGAGCCGCCAGTCATGGCATGACCCCCTTTAGAAACAGCACGAACTGCCCTTTCTAAAGTGCGCACATGTGCTGTAGACATCAGCGCACGGCTTGATTGTAAATATCTCCTAAACTGTAGAGGTTTAGGAGATATTTCCAGCACCTACAGGTAAGCCTTAAACCACTTTAAGGTTTATGTACATTGCTGCGTTCATCTTTGCCTCGATCCAGACTAGTCTCAGTTCCTGCCACTGAAAAACATCCTCACAGCATGATGCTGCCACCACCATGCTTCACTGAAGGGAGGGTATGGGCAAGGTGATGAAGTGCCTGGTTATCTCCAGACATAATGCTTGCTCTATTCAGGCCAAAGAGTTCAATCTTTGTTTCAGACCAGAGAAGTGTTTCTCATGGCCTGTGTCCTTCAGGTGCCCTTTGGCAAATGCCAGGCTGGCTGCCATGTGTCTTACAGGGGAATGGCTTCGGTCTGGCCACTCTACCATTCAGGCCTGATTGGTGGAGTGCTGCAGAGATATTTGTTCTGAAAGGTTCTCACCAGAGAAACGCTGGAGCCCTGTCAGAGTGGCCATTGGGTTCTTGGTCACCGCCCTGACTAAGGCCCTTCTCTCCCTCACTCATTTTGGCCAAGCTAGGCCAAGCCACTCTAGGAAGAGTCCTGGTGGTTCCAAACTCATTTCATGTACAGGTTGAGGCCACTGCTCAGTGGGACCTTCAATGCTTTTCAGTACCCTTTCCCAGGTCTAAAAACAATTCCTTGGACTTTGCGGATCGTTTGTGCTCTGACATGCACTGTTGACATGGGGCCTAGACAGGTGTGTGCCTTTCCAAAACACGTCCAGTCAACTAAGGTGAAACTAATAGATTATAAAAATGGTAATCGATTATGAAATTAATCCATCAGCCAGTAAAATAATGGGGTTAAAAAATAAAAAAAAAAACTAAAATGAGCCCTTTATAGTACAAAAAGAGCAAATCGCTGCTATAAATATTACTTTCACAGTTAAAGGGTTTTTTTTACTGTAGAACTGTGAAAGTAATATTCACAGTAGTGATTTGCTCTTTGTACTATAAAGAGCTAATTTTAGTTTTAACCCCATCATGTTACTAAATGTTTTAGACCTGGTTCACATCTGTTTGGTGTTTTGCAGAAATGCATTACAGTTCATTTACATGGTTTCCCATGGGACACTATGCTTTTTTTCAGCCGCTGCATATTTGGAAAGGGTCAGGGACTTTTAATGCAAAACAGTGCTTTTTTGGTTCAATATACACACAGGTGGACTCCAATCAAGTTGTAGAAACATCAAGGATGATCAGTGGAAACAGGATGCACCTCAGCTCAATTTTGAGTGTCATGGAAAAGGCTGTGAATACTTATGTGCATGTGAATTTCTTTTTTTAATAAATTTGCAAAGACTGCAAACTCCATTATGTTAGGGTATTTGAGAAAAATAATGAATTTAAAAGATTTTGGAATAAGGCTGTAACATAAAATGTGGAAAAAAAGTGAAGCTCTGAATGCTTTCAGGATGTACTGTATAAAAAAATGCAATATATGCCTGTGCATTATGGCTTTGATGGCAGAAACCTACATCTCAGAATAGCCTCTACGCAGAATTTGTATACATAAGGAATTGGTTATTCAACAAACAATTTTTTAAAGGCTAGGTTCACCTTTGGGAAAAAAAAAAAAAAAAAAAAAAAAAAAAAGTGGTTTGAGGGCAGTTTAAAATTTAGGTTTAGCCTTGACTGGTACCCAAATCCGTTCATTTACATTATGTTCAACCACTTTCTGCCCCTTAGGATGTACCCATACATCCTGTTTCAGTGGTTTTACCATTGCAGTTATAACCCTGGTATCTTTCAACTGGCGATGTGCAATCATTTTAAGTAATCTGAGACTAGTTGCTGGATCACTTTCCATGCAGCAAAAGCTGGTCCTTCTGTTTCACCTGGGACTTAAACAGTCCGTTCTGACAGCTGATCATTGAGTTGAGTGAGAAACAATGTTCCCTAATCTCTCTGGTATAGGAAACTGAGGATTTTGGCACTTGGTTAGTTTACAAGCCCATTGCCAGCATCTGATCAAACCATTTGATCAGATGCTTTAAGGGCTGAAGGGATCTGGGGTCTAATAGAAAAAGTAAAAATAGTAAAGAGTACCCGTCACTGCCTATGCTAGCGAAATTTTCATCCCATGCAATAGCAATAGTTTAAAAAAAAATAAGGAAAGGAACAGTGAAAAAAATAAGTAAAAGCTCCTGTGCCCCATTTGCTCACACATACGTAGGTCACATGAGCATATGTGAATGTTGATCGCACCACATTTGAGAATACTGTGAACATAGGAAGATCACCAATTCTAGCTTCAGAGCTCCTGTAATTCTGAACTGGTACTCACTAAAGGCTTTTAAAAAAGTGTTGCCTATGCAGCTTTGTCAAGTACTGTAGTTTGACATTATTCCACCAGAATAGGCATCTATTTGGTGTAACATTTTATTAAATATATTGTTTGTGCATTAAAGTAATCACTTGCCGACCAGCTCCTGTACATATACATCAGCAGTTTGAAGATGGATATCTCGGTAACGGCAGCAGCTGCTGCCACAACCGAGGTATCCATTTTTAGAGCCGGCGGTTCGGTTTACGATAATGGTGGTCTCTGCGGCGGATTTGCCACGTAATAGTTATCGGCAGCGGGAGAGGTGATCGGGACCTGACTGTGGCTGCGTATGGAGACGAGTGAGGGGAAAACCACCTGTCTCCATACTATAGCAGGGCAGAAGCAAAGTCAAAACATCACTTCCGCCCATACGTCAAAGACATTTTTCTGTCTTTTCAAATGACAATTTTTTTTTTTTTTTGCATATAAAGTCTAAATTTGAGATCTGAGGACTTTTTGACCCCAGATCTCACATTTAAGAGGACCTGTCATGCTTTTTTTCTATTACAAGGGATGTTTACATCCCTTGTAATAGGAATAAAAGTGACTTTTTTTTAACAGTGAAAAAAATAAATAAAATCAAGTAAAATAAGAAATTTTTTTTTAAAGCGCCCCGTCGAGCTCACGCGCAGAAGCGAACACATACGTGAATAGTGCCCGCATATGAAAACGCTGGTCAAACCACAAGTGAGGTATCGCCACAATTGTTAGAGCAAGAGCAATAATTCTAGCCCTAAACCTCCTCTAATGCAAAACATGTAACCTGTAGCATTTTTTTTTTTTTTAAACGTCGCCTATGGAGATTTTTAAGGGTAAAAGTTTGACGCCATTTCACGAGTGGGCGCAATTTTGAAGGGTGACATGTTGGGTATCAATTTACTCGGCATAACATTAGCTTTCACAATATAAAAAAAAATTGTGCTAACTCTACTGTTGTCTTTCTATTCAAAAAAGTAAATTTTTTCCAAACGTGCGCTTGTAAGACTGCTGCACAAATACAGTGTGACAAAAAGTATTGCAATGACCGCCATGTTAGAACTCCCAAACATACATTTTTTTTCTAACACCCTAGAGAATAAGACAGTTGGTGTTGCAATTCTTTTCATACAATATTTGCGTGGTGGTTTTCAAATACAATTTTTTTTTTTTTTTTTTAACTACTTAAAGACCAGGCCTCTTTCAGACTCGGTGTTTACAAGTTAAAAAAAAGTTTGCCAGAAAATTACTTATAAAAAAAAAAAAAAAAAAAGTGTAATGTTTGGGGGTTCCAAGTACTTTTCTAGCAAAAAAAGTTTTTAACTTGTAAACACAGAGTCTGAAATAGAGGCCTGGTCTTTAAGTAGTTAAAAAATTGTATTTGAAAAACCACCACGCAAATATTGTATGAAAAGAATTGCAACACCCACTGCTTTATTCTCTAGGGCCTCTGCTTAAATAGTACTGGTTGGAGGTTTTAAGTAATTCTCTAGCCAAAAAAAACAAGCCGATTTTACATGCATGTGAGGTGTGTCAGAAATGGCTTCGGCAGCTAGTGGTTAAATGTCCGTTTACAGGTACTTCGGTTTACTAAAAGGTTAGTGTAAATTCATCCTTTGACCCTTTTGCAGCAGGTCCATACGGGATCCGACAGCAGGGGCCACCGGGATGGTTTGAAACAGATTCCTGCCCGTCAGCTGAAAGCATTTGTGCAGCGACAATGCACGTGACTGACACAAGCAGCTCTGTCTGTAGAAAAACTCCTGTGCACGAGTTACCAGGTGGACTAGAGTTCGTGGTGGATAATGCCTCAGGCCTTGCTGCCCTCAGGGATAGGGGGTATCCCAACAGTCAAAAAAAGAACGAACAAAAGGGTGCACCAACCATGTACATTATCCTGGTTTATAATTTTATTAAAAATAAAGTTAAAAAGCTACTCAAAACGTATGGAAGACAACTCACGATACAAATAAATCTCCAGATGACAGCAATTGGTCTATGAGACACCAGGTGCTAACAGAGGAGATTTCAAGGGCCACTGCCGGCACAAGACAATGCCGGTGAGTCTGACTGACACAGGCAGCTCTCAGTCTGTCATCCAATCCAGCATGTTCAAGCAGTTTAAATGGATGCTGCACAAGGCCCTTAGACATGAGACCACATTACAGACAAGCAGACACGAGATCAGGGAACTGGGGCAAAGAACAGTGAACTAGAGGTCAGAGTTGATGAACTAGAGAACCACACAGATCTACACAGCAGAATTTGAAAACCTCAAGGAGGAAAACATGATCCTGTAGTCGCAGCTTGAGGACCAGGACGACAGGGATTGTGGGTCTAATTTAAGGATCAGAGGAATTCCAGAGACTGCTAGACCTGCAAGCCACCATGCTTTCCTTATTCCAGAAGCTGCAACCGGGCATCCAAGGGGACAGACTGGAGATTGATAGGGTGCACAGGGCCCTGTCCCCACGCAAAACCAATGGCCCACCCAGGGACATAGATAAGTTCCACTACTACCACACTAAGGAACAGCTATTGGCAACGGCAAGAGGCAGACTCCCTGACATTCCAGGGCCACACTTAGCTGTTTGCAGACATATCCCTGCTCACGGTGGCTAAACAGCGGGCTCACAAACCCCACCTGCAGGTGCTTCAACGCTATCAAATCACATACCACTGGGGATTTATGTTCTCTGTTCGGTTCACATACCGTATTTATCGGCGTATAACACGCACTTTTTTCCCCTTAAAATCAGGGGAAAATCGCGGGTGCGTGTTATACGCCGATCCCTTGCGATCCTGACCTGTCAGAATTAAAAAATCTCACCGCGATTTGAAAATGGCGCCGCCGGCGCCGAAATACACAGTGCCGGTCCTCGGCTCTTCTCGGCAGCTTTCGGTTTCACTCGAGCGCCGCCCGAACCTAGCCGAGTATACTCGGCTAGTTTCGGATAGCTCCGCTCACCGTCCGAGTGGAACCGAAAGTAAACGAGAGCCGCCGAGAAGAGCCGAGGACCGGCTCTGTGTATTTCGGCACCGGCGGCGCCATTTTCAAATCGCGGTCGGCGATTTTGAAGCTCACAGGCTTCAGCAGGGCTGGACTGGGGCAGGGCTGGACTGGGGCAGGGCTGGACTGGGGCAGGGCTGGACTGGGGCAGGGCTGGACTGGGGCAGGGCTGGACTGGGGCAGGGCTGGACTGGGGCAGGGCTGGACTGGGGCAGGGCTGGACTGGGGCAGGGCTGGACTGGGGCAGGGCTGGACTGGGGCAGGGCTGGACTGGGGCAGGGCTGGACTGGGGCAGGGCTGGACTGGGGCAGGGCTGGACTGGGGCAGGGCTGGACTGGGGCAGGGCTGGACTGGGGCAGGGCTGGACTGGGGCAGGGCTGGACTGGGGCAGGGCTGGACTGGGGCAGGGCTGGACTGGGGCAAGGCTGCAATGATGGGCATTTAAATGTAAGTTTTTTTTCCTTAAAATTCCCTCCTAAATTGAGGTGCGTGTTATACGCCGGTGCGTGTTATACGCCGATAAATACGGTATCTGGAAACCAAATATGTCTGCCACATGGCTGAAAAGTTGCAATCCGCCCTGACATACCTGGGCCTATTAGAAGAGCCCCCACACAGATCTCTCAGGCGATAAGCATCTCGATCACCCCACAAGCAAACAACGGGCAGCTTGTGCCATCTGGACCCCACACAGCAGAATAAAAAAAAAAAAAAAAAAAAAAAAAAAAAGGGAAGGCTCGATAACCCTACACCCTCCAAAAGATCTGATGGACTGACCCCATTTGGAGGTTTAGCTTTGTTTTAACCATTTCTCTGAGACCCATGTGAGATGGAAGTCAAGCGACAGCCCAATGGAACCATTCCTGTGAAAAGTTGTCACTCCCAAGACATCCCATGGAGTCTGAACTGCTAAGGTTCCACAGGGTAGGTCACACCTGCCCCCTTGAACTCCCACATAAGGGTCACCACAACTCAGCCTGAAGGCCTTTACCATATCCCCTTACGTCCTCGAGCCAGACCCTCCAATGGCTCCAAGAGCCCCAGGTTAAGCCTAGCTTGTAGATTCTAATCTTATCAGCCTTGCACCCATGCTCTCCACCCTACTCTAACTCTGTCACACCTCTCCCTTTTAGTAACTCTGGAGTAGAGTGGAGCCAGGCTTTTTTTTTTTTTTTTTTTTTTTTTTTTTACACAGGTAGGCTGACCAAGGCTCAGAACTGGTCATCGATCCTTTTCATTGCAGTTTTACTGCTCTCATTACACGATTGTTTAACCATGCTGTTGTCAAAAGATTTTATATGTCTTTAGTTGCTATATCTGGTGTTCCCCATCTAGAACTTCTTGCTCCTCTGCAAACTGCCATTATGCAAGTCTCTAATGGCAGCCCCAGAGTCTCCACGGGACAGACTCACACTCCCATACCCTGCTATTAAGAAACTATATGCTAATGTACATTGCACCTAATAGGGTTGTGCAATTTTGCTCTTTCTAGCCTTTTCTCTTCTCTCCCCCCCATGGTGGTTACAGCTCTCTCCTTGGAAAACATCCCACACGTTTAGATCTTCCCCTGCTGCATTATGGCCCCCATAAACATTCTCTCCTTGAATGTTCAAGGCTTCAATTTCACTCATAAGCGCACTGAATTCCTTTGCAGCCACTAAGGCTCATAATCTGCCTACAGGAGACCCACTGACACATCCTCTTAAATTCCTCAGTAGCCCTTAACCCTAAATTCTACACTGCTTCAGCCACAACCAAGCAAAGGAGGGACCCTTATAGGTTCTCATCGCTCTATGCCATTCACCCCCTCTTTACAAGTCAAAGATCCAGGAGGGCAGATACCCTATTCTTATATTCTTACTGGTCATCTCAAACACTGCAGTCACATTAGTGTCATACTACGCTCCCAATAAGCACCCCTTTGTCAACTTAAAAGATGTGAAAGAAATGCTAACAAACCTTGGTACAGTAGCTCTCTGCGCAGACTCCAATCTGACTATATTCCCGTTCGACAAATCACCCCCAAGCTCACCATCTACTCAGAATAAACAGACCTACCAACACCCGATATCCACGTATAACTTAGCCGACACGTGGCGTGAACATAACCCAACAAGCGATATACGCACTATTTACATCTTTCTCGCTCATAGATCACATCTTCCGGCTTAATGGCATGATCCCAGAAATCTGTCATCACACCTTTCTCGTGGACTGACCACAATATGTGGCGCTTTTTTTTTTAGAGATACTTTTTCTGATTATTCATATATCATTTTGGAGGTGGGGGGTTTGTTTTTGCTTTTATTGCGCCTATACTTGTATATCGTGGACTGACCACTGCAGTATGCACCACCAAAGCTTCCCCAATCCCTAGAAAGCATGACATCCTGGAGTATTAACACTATTCTCTCCCGTCCCTCTGTCTAGATATCAAAGTAGCCCTTAAAGACTATATTGCCACTAACGCGACAGAAGATATTTCTGCCTTGACACTTTGGGAAGCTCACAAAACTCATTTGTGGCAGGTTAATTCAACAGGCAGCAGCACTTAAAAACGTGACCGCAAAATCTTATGCCAGCAACTAGAAACCAACTTTAATGTGTGCCGTGCTGCATTTCAGTCCTCCCAACGCTACCACCAACACATGCCTTGATAGGGCCAAACTGGACTTTGACTTATTTCTCACCAACTCTGCTGAGAAACTCATATGCAAACTTCAACACCATTCTTACCTTAGGGCCAACAAACCTGACACTCCAATGTCTCACACCTTACGAGTGATCCACCAACCCAAGACGTCCATAAGACTAAAAACATCCAATAATGCCTACACTAGCAACCCTGTCAAAATACTCTTGGCATTTTGGTCCAACCTTGCAAAACTACTCATCTACACAGGACTGACGCTACCAAAGCCAATTCCAATCCTCACACAGGAACAACTGGATATACTTGAGAGCCCGATCATGGACCTTGAGGTCTCAGCTGCCATTAAAGCAATGAAACCTAACAGGCATCCGGGACCTGATGGGTTCTTGGCAGCTTACTATAGAAATTTTTCACCCATCTTGACCCCTTGCGGACTAATGCCTTCAACTCTGCTGGCTGGGCATTCATTTAGAACTGAAACTGATCTCCAATTTCTATGCTACCCAAACCTAAATCAGACCTCTCATGGACCAACAATCGGCCCATCTCTCAATTTGGACATGAAGTTGCTGGCCAAAATAATTGCGACCCCACTAAACTTGGTTATAGGCCGTTTGATACAGCAAGACCAAACAGGCTTAATGCCAACATGCCAAGCTGGCAACATTAGACAAGCCATCCTGCTTCCATGCAGCTAAAAACTAGATGTATTCCAGCATGCCTTCTATCCCTTGACATCAGGAAAGCTTTTGATACAGTAGCCTGGCCATATATACGATACACTACAGCGTTGGGATTTTGGGAACAACCTCCTGACCTGGGTCTCCTCCCTTTATAAGGACCCACAGGCCTACATCAACTATGTAAGCTATAAATCAGCAATAGTTATTGGCAGAGGCACTAGGCGGGTATGCCCCCTCTCCCCGCTGTCATTTGCCTTAGAGCCTTTAGCACAACTGATCAAAACAGACCTGGTCATCAATATAAACTTTTTTGCAGAGGACATCTCACTCATGACACCTCCACCCAAATTGTTAGCCATACTGGACGACTTTGCCCAGATCTCTGGACTGCATGCCAACCCCAATAAATCTAATGCACTCAACATATCCTTTTAATCAGAGCTCCAACAGGCTAGGTCCTCCCTGCCACTCAATTGGGTGACACATCAACTCCCTTACTTAGGGATACAACTGACAGCCTCACTATCTGACCTCTTTACAGCAAGCTACTTGCCTTTACTGAGACAGGTGACCAATCTCATGACAATGGTCCTACCTCCCATTGTCCTGGATGGGCAGGGTTAATGCCACAAAACAATTCTACCCAAATTTCTCTGTTCCGAGTTTTCCCCATCCCACTGCCATCCTACGACTGATGCAACAAAGTGATGTCATATATATGGGGGGCCACCAAATCGAATCCCTAAATCCACCCCGTTTCTCCACAAACTAAGTGGGGACTTAGGCATTCCCAATTTCTCATCTTACTACTATGCTGCACAGCTGACCCAACTTCAAGTATCACGCGACAAACGAAACACCACTATGGGTTGCTATTGAATTAGTTGACTGTTCGGTATGCTTTGGCTACAACCCAAGGATAGAGCTTGCATCTCCAATCCGGTTACTAAGCATTCCCTGACCCTCTGGGACAAATTCAGGGATGCCCGCAATCTCCAAAACACAAAATTACAACCTTTCCTACCCAATGCGAGACCTTTGGACTACCTAGATCGGAACCCTTACATTATCTGCAAAAAAAAAAAAAGTTTCTATACCCCATTCCTTAGAACTGGACCCCAACTGACCCAATTCAAATGTATTTGCAAAAGTGACACACATGGACTAATAGACCCTATACCAACACTTGACCAATAACGTCGATAACGCACCACCTTCCTATACCACTAAATGAGCACAAGACAAGAAGCGCACTTTTGAGACTGCAGACTGGTCCGCTATATGGCTTGCTATCTTCTGGAAAACCTCTCCTCTATGGAATCCAAATTCTTAGAGACCACTATTCCTCCTGATCCGGCTACTGCCCTTTTAAACTTGAAACCAGCAGAGCTCACTCAATCCTTATTAATCCAACTTACCACTGTGGCTAAACAAACCATAGCCAAAGCATGGAAATCAGACCTTGGTTGTGGCTGAAGCAAAACCAAAAATAACTGCCATCGAAAATAAAATAAAAAAATATGGCATCCCTGAGTTAAGCACTGCCTTCCCTAACTTCAATGAGTCATTACTAATGCCTTGTAATATATTCCATTATGTCCTTCACTACCTTCCCTGAGGGCTTCCTCAGGGCAAACCTCCCCCTTTTTCCTCATCTTCTCTCTACCCCACTCTTCATTATCCCATCCCAAAACCTGCTGTCTAATTCAATGAGGATAACCCCTGTATTGCTATACTGTTACACACGACGAGGTTGGAAATATAGATATTGAAGCAACGTGGATGACTGCTACTTTCATTCTTGCTCATTAAACCTACCCCAGGTGCCGCACCTCCACCCTAGGAACAGTCTTTTACCCGGATTTGTCCGTTGTACCCCCACCTGTCCACAGTAAGTTCCCATTAGGGGTGGACAGATGACATGAAGGTTCATTCAACATCCCTTAGAAACCAACACATCAGATCTTCTTGAATCCCTCTCTCCTATCTCACTCTTAAAATCCAAGCATAGCTGTATAACATGTTTGCTTCACTCGAATCCAACCGACAGTACACGTCTCAGCATAACTGCTCCCGTTGTATTTACCTCATTGAAAATTTGTAAGCCTATTGTCACATTCATGAAACTTCAATAAAAATCTTTAACCAGGGGAGAAAAAAAAAAAAAAAAAAAAAAATCATGGGACACCATTAGGTTAATTCATTACCTATTTGGTTATATGCCATCTTTAGGTGAATGGACACTGGTAGACAGTCTTAGACAGGAAGTGATCCTCTATATAACCCCTCCCATACAGGAAGTACATCAGTTTTGTAGCAAGTACCGAATCCTCTAAAGAGGGGAGGACCCTTTGTCCAATATGTAATTATAAGGAAAGTATTTTACAAGTGATGAAAAAAAAAATCCCATTTTTTTTCATACATCATGGGACACAGAATTAGGCTAATATTCATTACCTACTGGGACATCCCAGAGCAATAGCCTTGAGAGGAGGGAGACACCCTACCAAACAATAGCAATCAGATCTTATACGGCAGCCCGCAGTACACTGTGGCCGAAAGCTGAATCCTCAGCTGCCCGAACATCCACTTGATAAAATTGTAAATGTATGCACTGAAGACCAGGTAGCAGCCTTACAAATCTGAGCCAGATACCTGATAGCGAAAAGCCCAGGAGGTTCCTACACCCCTGGTAGATTAAGCTCTCACCCTAAAGAGGAAATTTACGATTTAGACCATAGGCCTGAATGAACAATTTCAATAGGAATGGTGCAGCGCTAAAATTAATGTAAAAATGTCCCAATAAGAACCAAAATTAATATGGTCAAACAAAAGTCCTCTCCGTCAGGAAGAAATAATACTCTAATCAGCGAGATCCATATTGAAAGGAGACACAGAAGAGAGATGAAAACACCGTCACCAACACCCAAACAAACTGACCCTTACCAGCAGTGTATGGGTTATACACGTGTGTAGAAAAAAGGCAGTCTTCATAGAATAAACCAACGATCTTCTAATGGAGTAGGACCAACATATTCCCCTCTGAACTAAATGGAAGGCTGTAGATCTCCTTTTGGTAGCTGGATATTAAACCAAGTATACATATGCACCTCAAGATCGTGGTACGTAGGGAATAAAAAGAAAACGCTCATTGCGCAATCTCCATAAACAAGGATGATTTATTGAAAAGATAAAAACCACTCACATTTAGTAAGAAGGTATACAGCAGTGTGAAGCGTCCAGCGCTTCTAACCACAAAGATGGCCGCCGTGTCACAGTCCCACCAACGTTTCGTCATCAATATGCGTCTTCAGGGGCGTAGTTATGACACAAACTGACGTGTATTTATAGGAACAGAACTGGACAGGCAGAAATCAGAGCACAGGAAGTATGACCTTCCAACCCGGAAGTAATATATCTCAAAGAGATTGATATATTAGATAGCAGTAATACTCAGTTTAGGCAAAGGACTTGAATCAAAGATAAAAATATCCTCAAAACAAATATTATAAAACAATCAAAATATGGGTGATCATTAAATCAAAAATGTAGAGACAGAGCAGCGGTGGTTACCGGCATCTTGTGGCCAAAATACAAACTACCAAATAATGAATAAAAATTTGAATACAAAAAATACCTTACCCCAATGAATATCACTGGAGGTAGCGGCATCTTGTGGCCAAAGTACAAACTACCATATGAATAATGAATGCAAAGAATCTTGATAAGAAAATACTTTACACCAATGAATATCAGGAGGTGAAGAAAAACGACCACACTACATGATACCCAAAAAACATACCGAAAACATAATCAATGCAAAAATGAAACCTAAAAATAAAATAGAATAAACGCAGGGAACCTAGCTGTTAATAAAGGCATTCAAATCCCATTCCACATTCATCCCATATGGAAAATAGGTCCGGGCTTGGTATATCATTTGGTCTCTAGCTGAGAGACACCTCTAGTCATGTTGCTTCCCCTCCAATGGCCAGAGAATTTATCAATTCCCAAAAACAGTGCCCTTTGGATTACAGTCAGTCATGTTTCAGAGCATAGTGCTTTGATAGACTATGCTTAGGGAACCCCCTTTTTATATTATCAACATGTTCTTTAAGCCATAGTGCGCCCTATGTACTGAAGCCCACAAGGGCAAATAATATACACATGTCTAGTAATACATGTAATGAAGGGCTTAATTGGAAAGGATTCATGGGTGGCAGTGGATTGAAAGGAATCTACTTTCCTAGATTTGTTGGTGCTAAGCTTACAAATCGGGCATCTCCTACAAGGAAAGAAACCCCCCATCTTTTGGAAGAACGAAATCTGCTTAGGTGGATTAATATTGGGAGCTACCTGTAGCCTCAATGGGGGAGCTACCTGTAGCCTCAATGGGGGAGCTCCCCTATATACCATACGCGGTAGGTCAGGCAAATCAGGGCCCAAAACCCTGTCTCCCTTCAAGACTTTCCAATGCCTTTGAATAATTTTTTGAATCTCATAATATTGGTTAGCGTAGGCAGTGATGAACAAAAATTTAAAAGAGGTATCTTGAACTTTAATTTTCGCAGTTAGCAAGTCCTCCCTATTTTTCTCTTGCAAGATTAAACTCCACATCCAAGGCTTCCGCTGAATAACCCTTTTCAAGAAACCGCTGCCTGAGAATAGAGGATTCGGACACAAAGTCCTCACTGTTCGTGCAGTTACGCCTCAACCTTAGGAATTGTCTCTTAGGTACTGATCCCAGCCAGGCCTTATGGTGACAGCTTTTAGTGTCTATATAGCCATTGCGATCTGTAGCTTTAAAATAGGTGGAGGTAATAACATCTTCATTCACTGTAATCCTAAGGTCAAGAAAATGCATCTCAGTAGTGCTAGCCTCAAAAGTAAGGGCAATACCCCTATCGTTAGCATTGAGACCAGCAATAAACTCCGACCAGGGACTCAAAACTACCATCCCATAGGAGGAGGATGTCTTCTATATATATCTTTTCCAGAACACCAGCTCTACCCTGGGTTCTTGATAAACGACATCCTCCTCCCATTTGGCCATGAAAAGATTGGCCATGCTTGGGGCAAATTTAGCCCCCATGGCTACACCCCTATTTTGCAAATAATAAGAGTCATCATGCCAAAAATAGTTGTGTTGCATGGCATATTCCAGTAAACTTAGAATAAAGGTGGTTTGGTTGTTCTGGAGAGAATCCTTCAAAAAGTGCTCTACTGCTTCTTTACCATGATGGTGCGATATTACAGTGTACAGTGAAGCAACGGCCGCAGTTGCAAGAATATAAGAATTTTTCCACTGTATACTGCTAAGCTCATTAATTACTTGCGTTGAGTCTCAGATAAGGCGCCCCAACCACAAGAGGCTGCAAAAAATGGTCCACATATTTACCCACCCTGGAAGTAACCGAGTCAATACCGCTGACTATCGGCCTTCCAGGGGGGCAAATGGGATCCTTATGAACTTTAAGTAGTAGATCACTGGGATCCTAGGGGCTGATGGAATAAGGAAAGCCTTTTCTTTTTTGAAAATAATTCCATTATTGAAACCCTCCTCTACTACCCTAACCAACTCCTTATATAGGGAAGTTGGATTGCCTCGCAAAGGAAGGTATCTCGATCTGAGAGCAACCTAGACATCTTTGTCATAGCAGGGGCTTGTTGTACCAGGGGGTTAAATGAGGCATTCCTTAATCGCTGATTAGAGTTATTTCTTCCTGATGGAGAGGACTTTTTTTTGACCATATTTATTTTGGTTCTTATTGGGACATTTTTACATTAATATTTTTAGCGCTGCACCATTCCTATTGATATCTCTTCAATTGTATCCAGCAATTTGTGTCAGCAGCTTCAATTGTTTTATTAAGCGCAACAGATTCTGTTTTATTTACTGAATGACCAATTGACAGACCCAATTGGTAATGGAAGTTGCCTGCCCCTTCTTGGTAAAACAAAAAGGAGTCTGATCTTCAGATCTCCGCATCTAAATCAAATAAATCTTGCCTGCCCGGACAACGTCCAAGGAATGCAGCCACCTCTTCTGAATGAGGCTGAGAAAAAAAAAAAAAAAGCCAAAATAATGTCCAGATTTAAATGAAAGGCTGACACCACTTTCGGCAAAAAGGATGGAACAGGTCATAACACAACCCCGTCGTGGTGAAGGATGAAGTATGGCTCCCTGCATGAAAGGGATGCAATCTCCGACACCCTTCTAGCCGAGGTGATGGCCATTAGGAAGGCTGGCTTGCATGACAGCAAGTCTAATGGAATTTCCTTGATCAGCTCAAATGGTTTTCTGTACGACAACACCAGTTCAAGTCCCAAGGACACATAGGTGACATAATGGGAGGAAGCAAATGAGTTTCCCCCTGCATAAAGGTTCAGACCAGCAAATGGGAGGCTAAAGGCCTTTGGAAAAATACTGACAGGGCTGAAATCTGACTTCTGATTGGCTTTGAGTACAATCTGCTTTGCACAGCTGACTGTAGAAAAGAGAATTCTGCCAATCACACATTTCTGAGGATGCCATTTTCTGGCTTCGCACCAAGCAATATGTCTTCCAGACCTTAGGATAGATCTTCCTAGTGAGCTTTTGTAGCATTCACTAGGGTAGACTCCACTGGTCCCAAGATGCCATGGTCCTTCAACACCCTGGCTTCAATAGCCATGCCGTTAAATTTAGACACTGTAAATTGGGGTGAAATATAGGACCTTGAAACAGTCGATCAGGATGATGTGGAAGCATCCATGGCCTGTCCTATTGTCAGTCTCAATCTGAGAACCAAGGCCTACTGGGCCAGGCTGGTGCCACCAGAAGGACTTGAACACCCTCTCCAAATCCTGTGCAACAAATGTGGAAGGAGAGGGATGGGGGGGGAGCATAAACCAGGGAGTACTGGCTCCATGAAACACCAGAGGATCCCTTGTTCGGGACACAAACTGCTGTAGCTTGAACCTGGATGCCAATAGGTTGACTTCTGGCCATCCCCAACTCTGGCAAATTTCCTGGAACAGCCCTGCATGTAGGGATCATTCCCCAGGCAGGTGGTGGCTGAGATAATCTGCCTTTCAGTTCTCAACTCCAGGGATAAGGACTGCCCATAGCATAAGCACATATCCCTCTACCCAGGCTAGTATATGGTTCACCTCCTTCAGAGCTGAACTCCTGGTACCGCCTCGGTGGCTTATATAGGTCACTGTAGTGGCATTGTTGGACTGAACCCCGATAGGGCAGTCCTGAAGCTCCACCGTCCAGGACCGTAGGGCCAGATGTACTGCCTGCAACTCTAGGGTCACTCTCCAGCCTGAGGGACTGGCATCTAGTCAGTACTCTCCGAATTACCAGGAGGAAGGATCTTCCCTTACGCATGTTCTGATCGTGCAACCACCAGTTTAGGCTTAAGCGTGCCCGAGGGGAGAACATTGTATAATCCAGGGCCTGTCCTCTGTTCCAAGCCAACAAGATGTCTTGTTTTATAGGCCTGGAATAGAACTGGGCATAGGGCACTGCCTCGAAGGAGGACACCATCCTTCCTAGAAGACCCATACAGAGCCAAATGGAGGGTTGTCTGGTGCCCCTTATCCGACACCCGATCCTTCAGAGCACAGATCCTTACGGGTTGCAAAAATACCCTTGCTTGGACTGCATCTTGGGCCAGACCTAAATACTTCAGACTTTGAGCTGGTCTCAAGGCTGACTTTTCGTATTTATGATCCAGCCCAAGCTTTCCAAATACCACACATTGCAGGTTTATGCTCTGTTCTAGAGCCTGTAGAGCAGGGATCTCAAACTGGCGGCCCTCCAGCTGTTGCCAAACTACAAGTCCCAACATGCCTTTGTCTGGGGGAGTCATGCTTGTAACTGTCAGCCTTGCAATGCCTCATGGGACTTGTAGTTTTGCAAGAGATGGAGGAGGGGCTCCAGCAGTTTGAAACCCCTGCTGGAGAGTGATCTTTGAGCAGGAGGTCGTCCAGATCCCCCAGCACCAAGATCCCTTGGGTCCTTAAAAGACCCAGTACTGGTGCCAAGACCTTTGTGAACACCTGGGGAGCTGTGGCAAGCCCAAAGGGTAGAGCCACAAGCTGAAAATTATATTCCTCTACTGCAAATTGCAGGACCCTTTGATGAGGCTGAAAGATAGATATGCATAAATACGTGTCCTTTATATCAATGGAGGCTAGAAAGTCTCAGATCTGGAGCAAGGCTACAACTGACATATTCCACCCAAAAGGACTGGATTTGTAGCTACAGGTTCAGGGATCTTAGATTCAAAATGGGCCTTGTGTCCCAGTTTGGTTTTTGAACCGTAAACAGGTTTGAATAAAACCCTGCGCCCCTTTCAACTACAGAAACCTGTACAATCACTCCTTGATGCACTAAACGTAGTGCCTGAAAAAGCAAGCTTCTTTTGAGGATCCAAGAAAATGCTGGATCTTAAAAACCTGAGGGGGAACTCCTCGTAACTCCTCGTAACTCCTCGTAACTCCTCGTAACTCCTCGTAACTCCTCGTAACTCCTCGTAACTCCTCGTAACTCCTCGTAACTCCTCGTAACTCCTCGTAACTCCTCGTAACTCCTCGTAACTCCTCGTAACTCCTCGTAACTCCTCGTAACTCCTCGTAACTCCTCGTAACTCCTCGTAACTCCTCGTAACTCCTCGTAACTCCTCGTAACTCCTCGTAACTCCTCGTAACTCCTCGAAACCGTGGTATATATTTGGAGGTGACCCACTGTTCTCCAAATGTCCGCAAAGTGCAGCAGCCTTCCCCCCACCCAATAGAGTGGGGGCTTCCCCTGAAAAGGACAGCTTGGTGCCTGGGTTTAGACTAGCTTTGGACCCAGGGTTTTTTCTGGACCCGGCCTTGCGGCAGAACAGCCTTGGCGCTGAGACACCTGGGGAAGCAGTCACTGAGGTTTTAAACAGGGGATGCCTGGTCATTCTCTTCACCAGGAGTAGAGAACCCTTCCCTCCGGAAAACTTTTGGATACATTTGTCCAAATCACTATTTGTTCCCCTTGACCAGTTCTTAAGCCACAAGTCTGCACATATGTACAGACAAGAGCCAAAACGAGAAACCTGCTGTTTTGAATCCTTTAAGGCAACAGCAAAAACAGCACTTGAGGAATCAGTCTTATTTTCAGCAAGATCATCCTCCAGGTTAGGCCTGTCAGGTCATCTGACCGGACCTTTTAGAGACTGGCAGATACCAATTGCTGCAACAGCTGGCTGAACTGGCCAAAGAAAAGGAAGCCTTCAATGACTCCAGTCAACAGGGTCTTTCAAGTCCCGTGCATTATCCACCAGACAAGTTCAGTCCTTGCTTAACCTCCGACGGTATTCCCAAGTGTGGCTCGGGGTTTAATTTCAGCACCATTAGCGGTAACCCCGAGCCACAGTCAGGATTACATTGCAGGATCATGGTGCAGTGTTACTTACCTTGTCTCCAGGATCCTGCAATGTCCCCCCGCTGTGTCTGCGGGCTCTGTCTCCTCCAAAGCCCCTCTGCCAGGCTCCATTCCCTGCGAGCATCACGACGCATGGGAGCGGAGCCTGGCGGCAAATTCAAAAAAGTAAAAATCATAACATACAGTACTGTAATCTTACAGATTACAGTACTGTATGAAATTATTTCACATCCCTTTTGTCCCCAGTGCTTTGTCCAATGCCCTGCATGCAGTCTTATATTATATATACTGTTCTTTCTGCCTGGAAACTTGAGATTGTCCATAGCAACCAAAAAGTGTCCCTTTACGTCAAAAGTGGCTTTAGACCAGCTAGAAAACAGCGATAGTAAATTAGAACACTTGCAGAATTGAGCGATAGTGAATCGTGGGGAAATTATATTATTTTTTACATTTTTTTATTATAATTTATGTTTTTGTGTTTCAAACTTTCATACCCGGGATATCTACTAGACTCTTGGTGGACAGATTTAAGTGCGTTAATTACAGGCCTACAATATAAAATGCCAAATTTCCATGCAATATAATTGTACTGCTTTCAGCACCTAAAATACAAAATAATCATACCGCCAGGGAGGTTAAGGGGTTAAGGAAAAGACTGCTGCATCTACAGCTGTCATGCTCCACTTAGTGAACTTTTCATCCATGGGATAAAAAAAAAAAAAAAACCCACCTTAGGAGGAACAAAAATCCTGTCAGAATGCTCCCCATCAGCATACACCACCTGTTTCAATAGTGGGTATAAGGGGAAAGCCTGTGCAGCCTGAAGAGACCTCAGGGACCCCAGTAACATCTGCAAGTGCAAACTTAAGGCAGAACGAACCATCTCAGTAAGTCTGGATCAAAAGCCTCTGACTTAGAAGCAGTATCCTCTGCCAGGCCCTCCACAGAATCCTGAGCTTATAGCTCTTCCCTATCCTCAACCCATTCCTGCTCCAAACTAGGAGACTCAGGGAAGGGATCTGTCATGCCACTTGCCACCCTGTGGGATGGAGGCAATCATGCCAGCAATCCTGTGCTCTAACCCAGCTAGGGCCAATGACAGTTCATCCTTGGTGATAGAAGGGACACACCTCCCGTCTAGACGCGTATCGGAAGGCCTGTGATTGGCCGATACGTGTCTAGAAGGGAGGTGCTGATAGTGACGTTCAGCCAGGCACTGTATGTGGACACGGCAGTGCTACTCTGGAGGTAGATGTGATTTTAAAAGTTTTTCTCTTGTAAGTACAACTTGTCTGTTTGGGGGCTTTGAATACATTTTTATACAGAGAACACGATGGTCTCTATACTTATTTACATGTCCTGAACTCATGGAATCTTGAGCCAAGCTGGGAGGCGATTCGTTTCTTTGAATGTTAATGAGCTGAGTTACCATTAAGAAAAGAGCCATCTGGATTACCCACCATTGATTGGTATGAGGAAGTGAGCAAAGAACTCGTGGGGAGATCTGCATATGAGTTTTGACTCATCTGGGAGGTGATCGCGCATTTTTACTGGTGGTGGTGTGCACTCCTTTTGGAGGACAAAATCACTGTGGTGGAATTGTGTGGATACACTGTTAACAAGCGTTTTCATGTTTCATTTCTTAATTTTTTCATTTTATGGACTATTTATATGTAGGATTTATTTTAGAGATTTGCACTTTATATTTATATATTTTTACACATAGCGCTACATTTACCATCTATTTTGAAATTCGTGTGGTGTACCACTTGTAATGTTTAGCAGCTGTGCACGTTTATTAGGTTATCTTATTTAAACATCACAATATATTTTTTATATGTGGCGCTGATTGTTTCATCTTATGCTTTGCAGTAATATGGTGCGACATTAAAAAATTGGAACTCACTATTTTATTGTCTATATATTTCAGAAAATATATATGTTTAGGGGTTTTGTGTAATCTTTAGGCCTAAAATATTTTTTTTTTAACATGTGCAAAAACAGCTGTGGCAGCAAAAGGGTTAAAGAAACCCCATTAGTTTCATTACCTTCTAAAAACCATCAATCAGGAGCAGAAAAAAAAAAGTGGTTCCTTTGAACGGACCTCTTCACAAGGTGTATGGCCAGAGCCAAATTGACCTTGCTGAAATGAATCTTCATGCTAATGTGCAAGACTCAGCTGGTGGACCTTAGGTAAAGGGTTAGCAGTTCACAAGGTGTATGGTAAAGCCAAATTGACCTTGCTAAATCAAGCTTCATTTCAAGAGACTGGTCCATGTGCTATAAGACAAAGCATAGAATAAGTAGAATAAATGTGACAAAACCCTACCAGCCGAGACATTAGCAAGGGTCTGGTAATGACCAATTGAAAATGATATAGGATTGTATGTTCACATTCCATATACAAGGACATTTCCAACAATTAAAGTGGACTTGAGACACATACAAGCCCCAAAACCCAATTCCCGCCAGAAAGCATGGCTAAGCAGGAAATGTCCTTTCAGATTACTGCTCTGCCCTGTGAAGTCACAATAAGGCTTCCAATTACCTACTGGCCTGCAGTACATCTATTTTTTTTTCCACAATCAAATATTCTACATTAAAACATTTTCACTTTGTATACATACATACCACAAACATTTAATACATTCATTACCTCTACATTTAGTGTCAACAGACCAATATCACATTTACCAAGAGCCCTTCTGTCTACACAGCCTGAAAGCTGGCTCTTGGGAGTGAATGAGCTGCTGGTGGTGACAGGAGTAGAGAAATCCAGTTATCACTGGCACACATGCTGGCTGCATCCCTTAACCTGTGCTGCACTTATCCCACATATGCACCAGAAAGTAATCCCACTTCAAATGGGAAAAATGAACTGTCACCCAGGGAGCATAACTAGATGTACAAGATCAGTCCAGATAGTGGCTGAGATTAGCTTTAAGTCATACTTATCAAAGCATTGCATGTGTAAAAGTTCATATCTGCGGTCAGGTGATGTGCAGGGAAAAGCAGCTTGCATGTCATCTAGCTCAGGATATGTAAAATAAGTGCAACGCTAACCTTGTATCAGTGGCTACAACCCGACATGTGCTTAACCACTTAAGGACCCACCTCGTTTTGGATTTTAGGCGTTTACATGTTTAAAACAGGTTTTTTGCTAGAAAATTACTTAGAAAAAAATATATATAATGTTTGGGGGTTCTAACACCCTAGAGAATAAAATGGCAGTCAATGCAATCCTTTTTTGCACCGTATTTGCGCAGCGGTCTTATAAGCGCACTTTTTTTGGAAAAAATTCACTTATATTTGAAAAAAAAAAAAGAAAATGTAAAGTTAGCCCAAGTCAACATGTCACGCTTCAAAATTGCGCCCGCTCGTGGAATGGCGTAAAACTTTTACCCTCAAAAATCTCCATAGGCGATGTTTAAAAAAAATTCTACAGGTTGCATGTTTTGCGCTACAGAGAAGGTCTAGGGCTAGAATTATTGCTCTCGCTCTACCGGTCACGGCGATACCTCACATGTGTGGTTTGGCCACCGTTTTCATATGCGGGCACTACTCATGTATGCGCTCGCTTCTGCACGCGAGCTCGTCAGGACGGGGGGGTTAAAAATTATTTTTATTATTTATTTTACATAATTATATTTTTACAGTTTTACAAAAAAAAATAAAAAAATGGGTCACTTATTCCTATTACAAAAAATGTAAACATCCCTTGTAATAGAAAAAAGCATGACAGGACCTCTTAAATATGAGATCTGGGGTCAAATAGACCACAGATCTCATATTTACACTAAAATGCAATAAAAAAAAGTAATTTTAAAAAAATAACATTGACAAAATGTGCCTTTAAGACGTATGGGCGGAAGTGACGTTTTGACGTCGCTTCCGCCCAGCAGTGTCATGGAGACGAGTGGGCGCCATCTTAGCCTCACTCGTCTCCAGGCACAGCACAGAGAAGGACGCGATCGCCTCCGGCGCTACCGACAGCTCCGGTAAGCGGTGGAGAGCACCGGATCGCGGCGGGAGGGTGATCAAGGTGAATCCGCCTTAGAGACCACTTTCATCTTAAAGCTGACCACCGCACGAAAACGGGGATGCCGGGGTTATGGCAGCTAGTTTGGCAAAAGTTTGGATGTGCATCGGCGTGCGGCAAATGTGGTTAACCACTTCCCACTTGTTCACCCCCTATTGGCCAAAGCAATTTGTTTACAATTCTGCTATGGACCAATTTTATTCAGCAATTCTCATGACTTCAATCGTAAAGAATGTCCATCAGAAGATCAGATAAGGAACTGCTGTGTCAGCACTGTGTTCCATCTGAGTGGCCCTTCAACAAGCCAGCTGCTAGAGGGGCATAAGCTGTGTGCATCCATTGACAATGCATGACTCGATCATGCCCCCCCCCCCCCCATTTCGTCCTTACAGGATTTGACTAACAGACTCTGGCTCCTGCTGCTCTCAGTCTCCTGTTTGAAGAGGAATGAAGGGAGAAGAACTATATCTGGAATAGCACTGATTGGTAAAAATGCAGGTAAAATTTTTAGGGCTGGACAGGCAGTGGGGGGGAACACACACTTAGGAACTTACACAATATTGTCCTGCAATCCTTAAGGAAATACAACAAAACCTACTCTTTTTGGCTAGTGTTAGTTTAAAAACCATAGCGTTAGGGTTACAGCAGATAAAAGTGCATCTTTTATTCTGTAATTTGCCATCTTTAAAATGACAAATTACATAAATATTCAAAGATATTGACTCTAGTAGGCATTACGTTTGAAAGACAAGGGTGGTGTGGATATCGCAACAAAGCCTGCAAGACCAAGAAGTGAGGGGGGAGTCCCTGCAGATAGGCATAGTGCTGTATTGAATGAGGGCTGAAGATACTACCTACATTTTACCTTAATATGCAAGGAATGCATTAAGGTAAAAAGGTTTAGGCTTTATGGCAAAAGCCCCTCAAACTACCTGTTTCAAGCCCCTATTCTCTAAACACCAAGTTCTGCCAGCTCTCCATTTCCTGGTCTCACAGGAGAGAGAGGGGGATACCCAGAGGAAGGAGCAGGTAGTGCTGTCAGGGGACCAAAGAGGTGGAAGGTGGCAGCTGTGCAATTGTTGCAGAGCAGGCAAGTATACCCTTTTTTGCCAATATAACCACCTTTAGCAATACTAACAGTGTGCAAGTGTACCTAGAATTTATTTCTTAAATTGTAAAGTGCCTCAGCCTCTTCTCGGGTCCCCACAGGCACGCTGGGCCCCCCTTCCTTGTCAAGTGCCCCCAGAGCAAGCACTTGTACATGCCTGCTCCTGAGCCTGCTCAGTGTCCACAAGACCATGTGTGGCTCAGCCCCACTCCCCGCCTCACTGGCTGTGAATGACAGCAGTGGAAGCCAATGGATCCTGCATCTGAGCAAATAGGAGGGAGAGACCTGGGCGAACCTTGGCTCTTGCACACATCACTAGATTGGGATAAGGCTTAATTGGGGGCTGAGGTGGCAGCTGGACACTGAAGGTTTTTAACTTTCATGCATAGAATCCATTAAGGTAAGCCTTCAGCCTTTACAACAACAACAAAAAAAAAAGTTGACATACCAAATGTTGATTTTATTTTGTTGCTTGCCTTGTAGGTCAATACATTTTATTGCATTTTTGAAAGCATCCTCACTTTTACACATTTTGGCACATTACAGTTTGTGCCTACTGCTAGCTGTGAGACAATGCGCTCACTTGACTGTATAGAATGAAGGGGGGCACCCCTTTATTGTCTTGGACATCCAGGACACTGCCAAATTTGGCAGATTTGGCTGTATGGATTCTACAGATTAACAGTTTAAAAGGTCACCACACTTACCGGATATGCCTCTGTCTGATGAGAACACGGGCATGGTGAATGGACTTTGCCAAACCTAACTTGAAGACCTGTGTTTGGAGACGCCTTTCCAGGAAATCTTCAATTTTTAAGCCCAGAATGTAATCAAGCTTCATCTTCCCCTCATCCAACACACCGATACGCACCAGTCGTCTAAGCAGGGCATTTCCTAAAAATGAAAAATCCTTAGCCAATGTCTTGAATAGAGCAGGAGCAGTTAACGCAAGTTTAGGATATACATTCCTCTCAATTTAAAGTTCTCACCAAGCAGAAACCTGTAAAGCAGCAACAGAATAGCTGCCTCTTCCACCTAATGCAGCTCCCCTCCTATTAAATTGGCCAATAAAAAGCTGTTGGCTCCGAGCATGTAGCCTGCACTTATGTTCTCCATCATGATCCCAGTCCCCACCTCTGATGACCTAATTTCCACCCATGCAGAGTTTCACGGACTTCCTGGTCACTTCCAGCCATCCAGACTGCCAGATGAGCCTACAGGACAGTGACAGCCACAGGGCTGAGGAGACATTTGTGAAACCGTGATTTGTCTCATATCTTGTATTTACAACCTTATGGAATACATACTTGTTTTAATACTACACTAAATCTGTCATAGATCTATAGTCAGACAGTCAGTGATAAAAAAACAAAAAACAAAACAGACTTTACAATAAAAACCAAACATGTTATACTTACCTGCCTGATGCAGTGGATTTGCATAGAGCAGCCCAGATCCTCTACTCGTGTCCCTCTTCTGTGCTCCTGGCCCCGCCCCCCTGTTTAGTGCCCACACAGCAAGCAGCTTGCTATGGGGGCACCCAAGCAGAGTCACAGCTCCCTGTGTCCAGTCAGACAGAGCCCGACCCAGCCCCCTCTTCCCTGATTGGCTGACAGCAGCCGCCAACGGCACCGCTGCTGTGTCTCAATCAGAAAGGGGGAATCTTGGACTGCTGAGACACGTGGACATTGGGACCTCAGGTAAGTATTCGGGGGGCTGAGGGAGGCTACACAGGTTTTTTTATCTTAATGCATAGGATGCATTACGAAAAAACAACCTTCTGCCTTTACAACTCCAACAAAAAATAAATAAATGGCAGACTGTTTTTCTGCTGTCACTTTTCAATGGTTTATAATTGCTCCGCTGATTGTCCGACGAGAGACAGAATGGCGATCTGCCTATGTAAAGGCAGATCACTGTTGTGTGACAAGGGAAGACAGATCCTGTGTTTCTGCCAAGCAGGAACTCAGATCTCTAACTTCCCAGTTAAAGCACCAACAGTTAGAAAGCACTCCCTAGGGAAACATTTAACCCTTTGATCACCCCTGAGGTTAACCCCTTCCCTGGCAGTGTCATTTGTACAGTGAATGTGCATATGTTTGTTTTAGCACTGGTCCCCAAAAAAGTATCAAAAGTGTCACTTGGTGTCCCCCGCAATCCTGTTATAATTTGCTGATCACCGCCATTACTAGAAACAAAAAATCCATAAAAATATCCCATAGTTTGTAGATGCTATAACATTTGCGCAAAATCAACATACACTTATTGGGATTTTTGTTACCAAAAATATGTAGCAGAAGACATATTGGCCTAAATGGCCAAAATGTGACTTATTGAATATATGTTTTATAGCAAAAAGTAAAAATTGTTTTCCAAAATTGTCAGGCTTTGTTTATAGCGCAAAAAATAAAAACCTGCAGAGGTGATCAAATAGAACTAAAAGAAAGCTACATTTGTGGGGAAAAAGGACATAAATTTGGGTACAGCATTGCACAATTGTCAGTTAAAGTAGCAGTGTCATGTTGCAAAAAAATGGCCTGGTCATAAGGGGTACCTTCCAGAGGTTTAAAAGGTTAAGGGCTCCATTTGCACCTATGCATGTTGCTTTTGAGCATTTTTCGCTTTTGGACACTTATGCTTCTTTATTTGGCCAATTTGTTGGGCAGATTAAATGCAAAATGTGCAACTCAAAAACACACTACATGCTGTTCTGTAGTATCTCCTTTGAAGTCCATTAAACCAAAAAAAAAAAAAAAAAGAAGCGTTTTGCATTTTAAAAATTACTTAAAGTGGAGGACCACCCTAAAATAGAATCTAGCATTAAAAATCTTAAAAAAAAAAAAATCATTTAAAAAAAAAAATTTTTAAACTTACCTGAACCCTTGTTGCTAGGCAGTCTTCCTAATATGCCTCTTTCTATTCCGCAGCGTGTTCTGCTCCTAGCTGAGCGGCTCTGTTGCCTTCTGGGAACTGTGTGTGTTCCCAGAAAACCACAGGGCAATTCACAGATCACTGCGCATGCGCAATAGGAAACTGGCAGTGAAGCTGCAAGGCTTCACTGCCTGTTTCCCTTACTTAGGATGGCAGTGCCGGGACCCAAGAGCCAAGGGAGGGGTCAGCTGACATCACGGGCACCCAGGTAAGTCTACTTATTTAAAGTCAGCAGCTAGTGTTTGTAGCTGCTGACTTTTTAAAAAAAAATTAGTGGCCGGAATCCCGCTTTAACCCTTTCCAAAAACACAGGCACAGAAATGCATTGACATGAACGTGTTTCAGAGGAACCCATGTTAAAAAAACATGTCCTGCGTTTCTGCAAAAAGCATGAAAAAACACATTGGTATGAATGGAGGCTAAGAGTCCATGAGGTAAAGTAAATTGACAGCAGAAGACAGGAGCGCACAAATGACTCAGATGTGTGCACTCACAGCATTTAAGACCTTTTAAGGTCCAATCAATGAATAGTAGAACTACAAACCTTCAAACAAACGTTTAGGATCTTTCTCATCTAGAGTTAGCAGTTCTCTGGCAGCCTTACGGATCTTTGCAAGGGTGAACTTCACCCGCCAAACCTCACGCTTGTTACGCAGACCATATTCACCTAAAATGGAAAAAAAAAAAAAAAAAAACACAAGACATCAGCAAACAAGATGCAAAGAACCATCTAGAATAGAAAAATTTGATTTAGACTACAAATCTTACCAATTAGTTTTAACTCCTGGTCCAACCGCGATTTTTCAAAAGGACGTCGCGGAGTGACGTAGGTCTTTCGACACACCCAACTTCTGGCAACTGGCATTTTGGGCTATCCACCTGTTAAGTCACAAAGGTAAGCCTGACAAAAGAAAACTTTCATCACTTTTAAAAAGTATAACTAAAGTCGACCATTAGGTTTTTATTACTGTCTGTACCCCCATAAGGGAAGTTCACCCTCTGTCCTGCTTACCATCATTAAAAGCGAATGTAAAAGAAAATCCCAAATTATGGGTTGTCCCCCCCCCCCAAAAAATAAATAGAGGGGCAAATCTTCCAATGGGGACCCTGGTACTGGTGACCTGAGAGGCCCCAAGGGCTTCCCTTACTTCATGTTTTGGCTATAGGACAGTTAGAGGAGCTCCAGTCTCCCCCAAAAAATTAGGTAAGCAGCTACAAATACTGTAGCTGCTTATTTAAAGCAGTTGTAAAGTCAGCAGCCTCCCTCTTACCTGAGCCCCATCTCTCCAGCGATGTCCACAAGTGCCTTGGCCATCTGGGACACTCCAGATTGTGTGACACAGCAGCGGTGCCATCGGCTCTGGCTGCAGTAAGTCAATCAGGAGAAAAAAGGGGCGGGGCCAAACTAGGGCTCTGAATGGGCACAGAGCTGTGACTTGGCTCGGGTATCGCCCATCAGTCCCTGGACAAAGTTATCTAAAGCCCAGGGCAAACATGCCAATTTGCCCCCCCCCCCCCCCCAAAAAAAATATCAAGCCTCAATTTGCACGCTTACACACCAAGCATACTTGCTTCTTCAATCGGCGGCATAGTCACTTGGGCTCTATTCACATTTGAGCGTAGCGATTTACTGCCCTTTATGTCTTAGAAGTGCATTACAAGCATTTCACAGCTTCAGGATTTTTGTTTAGCCAATGGAAAGCACTAGGGAAGGAGGAGTGGAAATTAGGGGTGGAGAGCTGCTATTTTAGCAGAAAAACAAATACTTGTAAAATGCTCAAGTCAGGCATTTCTATTGAAGTCTATGGGGCCATAAATGCTTGTAAGCTGCGAAAAAAAAAGCTCATACTTTGAGCTTCAGGTGTTTTGCTTTAGGCGACAACGCTCATATGTGAACAGGGGCCATTGACATGAATAGGATTTGGCTTGTCAAAAATCAGGTACCCCACCACCACAAATTGCTAAATGTAAAGGAGGAGGTGAAGTTCCAATTTAGGTGAAGATAAACCACCCCAATGATAAATCGATGGCAAAAAAAAAAAAAAATCATAGCGACCGGTGCATTTGTAACACGTTACACCCTGAACATAGGTGTAACATTACAAAAGGAGAAGTTATGCTTTAACCCCTTCCCAACCAGCCGACAGTTATACTGCAGCAGGTTCGCTCCCCTAGGCGAACCGTCGTAGCTGTACGTCAGTTCACCTTTTGACCGCTAGTGGGGCACATGGAGCCGATGCGATCGCTCTACACAGACAGAACGGAGATCTGTCAATGTAAACACAGATCTGCATGCTGTCAGGGATGAAGAGAGCGATCTGTTCATACCAAGTATAAACAATGATCGGTCTCCTCACCCAGGCAGTCTCATTTCTCTCCCCCAGTTAGAATCTCTCCCTAGGCAACAGTTAAACCCCTTGATCGGCCCGTTAACTCCTTTCCTGCCATTAACATTTAAAGCACTGATCACTGTACGCCAATGGTCCCAAAAATGTGTCAAGTGTCCTGTCCGCCATAATGTTGCAGTCTCGTTAAAAATCACTGAACAATGCCATTAGTTAAAAAAAAAAAAAAAAAAAAAAAAAAAAAAAAAGCATAACTGTTTCCCCTATTTTGCAAACGCTATAACTTTTGCGCAAACCAATATACACTTATTGTGATTTTTATTACCAAAAATATGTAGAATACATATTGGCCTAAACTGAGGAAAAAAAATCGTTTAAAAAGAATTGGGGATATTATAGCAAAAAGTAGAAGTGTTTATTTTTCAAAATTTTTGGTCTTGTTTATAGTGCAAAAAATAACTGCAGAGATGATCAAAAACCAGCAAAAGAAAGCTCTATTTGTGGGGGTAGGTGGATGGGGAAAGTCAATTTTGTTTGGGTACACACAACTGCGTAACTGTCAGTTAAAGCGACAGTGCCGTATTGCAAAAAAATGGCCTGGTCATTGAGCAGCCAAATCTTCCAGGGCTGAAGTGGTTAAAAAAAAACATTTTTAACCAATGTAAAAAGGATTACACTGCGCTAGAGTGTTAGATATTCTACTAAACTATAGCATGATAAAACTGAGTCTAAACGCATGTGGATGTGGGAAACAATACCTCTACAAGGTAAGCAACCTGATAAATACTCTGAATACAAATGTGAAAATTGATAAATGCATATAAACGCATCAAAGTATGAATGCAAATTCAAATGTGAAATATGACAGATTAACGCATCAAAGTGCACAGGTACCAATAAGCATAACAAAATGACAATATTGCTCAAATGTGCAAATAAACATACTTAATATAAATATATGAGCATGTAAAAAGTGCTAAGTGCAAAAAACACAAAACAAAAAGTAATTTGGTGTCACAGTTCATGTGTAAAAAAGATCTCAATGGAACCAAAAAAATATAGTTCACTATGAAGTCCCACAAAAGGTATAAAGGTGCCTAAACGTGATGTCCACTGGTGATACAATCAACTTAATAGTAACTCTCAATGTGCCACAGACCATGCAATGGTGCGATTCAATAATGCGCTCACCTCAGAGCATGTGACCAAATCGCTAGACAAAGTCAAACCACGCTTGTGAACCACCCCGGGTTCTAAGTAGATCACAGGATCCCAGGCTCCATTGCAGTAATCAGTAAGTGGTACCTGTGCCCTTTGATGCGTTAATCTGTTAACATTTAAATTTGCATTTATACTTTGATGCATTTGTCAATTTCCACCTGCTATTTTTCAACTTACTTTTAACAGACCAAGCTGTCCAAAGTAGCAGTTAGGCACCAATCATACCGTACAGGCGCGATAGCTCACACATTTTTGCACATTTCCTCGTGTCACACAAAAACTAATACAGCCACCATATCTATTAAGCTTCAATATTACTTTTCAGTTTTGGGTTTAATACCAACTTAAAGGGATAATAAAAATATTTTAAACATGTTATACTTGCCTGCTTTGAGCAATGGTTTTGCACATAGCAAACCCAAGCTTGGGTCCCCTGCAGGCACTCCTGGCACCTCACCCCTGCCGAGTGCCCCCATAGCAACCTGCTTGCTATGGAGTCACTCGTGTGCTTGCGCCCGAGATCTGCATCCATAAGACTTAGTACGCATGAAGGCAAAAGGCCTGTAGAACTACTTAAAACTGTCATTCCTACCTATACACGCTCACATGCCTTCCCTAAAGTGAATATTGCACTTAGGGATACGACTCATTCTTCCCACATAGCAGGGGCAAAAGCTTCTACCGTGCTCTCCGCAGCCAAACAGTGCCAGTGGAGCTAAAGGTCTTCCCCTCCTTACTGCAGAGAAGTTTGTACAGTAAACAGTGGTTAATTACATGTCTGCATGTTCTGTAGAGACGTACTACATTTTTTCCACATTTCCCTAGTGTCCACTTAAGCACAAATACAGGAAATCTTTTACCCTGCCAGAAACCCAATGCGACACGACATTGCCACACCCAAGTGTCAAGCCATTTACTCAATGTAACCTCATATTTTAAAAATCTTGTGTGTGCAATATTAAAGCATATCAAACTTAAACACAAGTGTTAGTGCCGCTTACCATCCTTTAGATCAAGCAGCATTTTTTTTTTTAAAAAGGCTTTTCCCTTTAATTCCACCAGGTGATTCTTCCCATCCTGGGCTTCGCTCACAGCCATAAAATGCACATACAAGTGTTTAATTTTTTTTTAAATATGGACCTGAATGGAGCCACATGGTTTTCCAAGGGCCATTCATAAATTCAGATCTGTAACAGAACCCAAAAATGTGCTTCTAAGAACATGTGCTTTACGTGCTTGTGTAATTAGAGCTGCACGATTCTGGCCAAATCTAGAATGATTTTTGCTTAGAATAAAGCTCACGATTCTCACACTAAAACATTCCACATAATACAAATTGGGCTCACTTTACTGTTTACTTCTCTTTAGTGTATTTTTTTCCAAAAAAAAAATGCATTTAAAAAGACCGCTGCGCAAATACAGTGTGACAAAATATTGCAACCACCATTTTATTCTCTAGGTTCTCTAAAAAAAAAAAAAATATGTTTGGGGTTTTTTTAAATCATTTTCTAGCAAAATAATGATTTTAACTTGCTAAGAGTATAAGGTGAAATATCTGCACTGCTTCTAACCTTTAAAAACATAATAGTGAAAAAAGGAAAAAAATTATTAAGATATTAAATGTGACTGTGTGCCAGGTGCTGCAACTCAAATAGCCTGAATATTAAGCTCATAAGATTTTAGATAAATTAAAATTGCTTTTAAATTCATGCGATGGCAACTTTCTCAGTAGTCTCCAGCTGTGGGATATATCACAATATAAAGAGGCTTTGTGGTGCAGTACTCCCGTTTTAAAAGGTTTATTGAAAACTTCACAGGCACTGACAGCCAAAGACAACGAAACAATATTTTTCTAACAGCCACGGCTCAAGCCAGCCAGTGCAAGGCAACGTCAAGAACTGGTGCTCCACCCTAACTGGAGCACCAGTTCTTGACATTACCATGTACTAGCTGGCTGGCTTGAGCCACAGCTGTTTGAAAAATATTGTTTCATTGTCTTTGGATGTCATTGCCTGTGAAGTTTTGAATAAACCTTTTAAAACAGGAGTACTGCACCACGAAGCCTCTTCATCTTGTGATATATCCCACAGCTGGAGAGTACTGAGAAAGAATTGCCATTGCATATGTGAGGAATATTGCATGAATTTAGGAGCCCGCTGTACCGAAAAGGATACCTGCATTGGAGTCCCTGGAAGAGTATTCCCAAGCTAAGTGATCCCTGGATGAGTGAATTTGCAAGCTAAGTGATCCCTGGATGAGTGAATTTGATCTCTAATTTGAGATCCACCCCATCTGGTAAACAGCCTTTGTCACATTTTCCAAACGCAAGTAACAAGCCTTATTTGAGTGTTCAACACCACAGTTCATTTATTGGAGCACAGTATAGACTTGAATATACACACCAGTTAAATTGTATTTAAAAACTTTTTTCATATACATTAGATTTGGTTGCACAATTTTACTTTATCTACAATGATTCAGGGCTGAAACAACTAATCGATTAATCGACAACTAATCGATTATGAAATTAATCGATTACTATTTTCATAATTGATTAATCGGCCAGTAACATAATGGGGTTAAAAAAAAAACCTAAAATGAGCCCTTTATAGTACAAAAAGAGCAAATAATCGCTACTGTAAATATTACTTTCACAGTTCTACACTAAAAAAAATATAACCCATTACAGTAGTGATTATCTGCTTTTTTTGTACTATAAAGGGCTAATTTTCGTTTTTTTTTTCACCCCATTATGTTACTAAACGTCTTAGACCTGTTTCACTTCTATGTGTTTTTTGGTGCTTTTTGCAGAAACGCACTACAGTTCCTTAACATGGTTTACTATGGGACACGTTCACGCAAATCGGTGCTTTTTTGGTTCAATATACTTCAATAGAGAAGCTGCAGAAAAGCATGTAATGTGTTTTTGCAGCAATGTGTTTTTTAATCTGCCCAACAACAAATTGGCCAAAAGAAAATGCAAAAACGCAAATCGCAGCAAAATCAAGTGCACCAAAATCAAAACACACAGCAAAAAGCACTGCAGAAACAGATCAAAAGCAAACTGCATAGGTGTGTACCTAGCCTTATGCTGGTCACACGAATCAATTTTCAGACAAGAATATTCAGATGAAAAATCTTTGTACATTCACTGAATGAAAGAATGAACATTCTTAAAATGACATTTTTTTTGAAGGAAGACCATTTTTAATAAAAAAATCACTGAGTCTGATGATATTTACCAGATTCACCCTTTAATAGTATATACAGTATATATCCTCTGATAGTATATACAGTATATCTCCTCTAATAGTTTACAGTATCTCTTCTAATAGTATATACAGCATATCTTCTCTAATAGTATATACAGTACATCTCTTCTGTCTGTTATGCTCATAGTGGATTCAATATTTTGCTCCCTAACCATATAGTTGGTTATTTATATTTACCACTGCATAGAGATATTTAAGAATAAGTTACCTTTTTTTAAAACTTTACACATTAACTAAATTATACACCATACTTTAAGGTTATTAACCGAATAATTGATTAATCGAAAGAATAATCAGCCAACGAATCGATTATAAAAATAATCGTTAGTTGCAGCCCTACAATGATTTCAACTTGAAACCAACAAGTGTCAGAAAAAGGTTTAGTCTTTAAGTGGTTAAGCTCCCCTTTGACAGCTGTCAGCTTGAGCAGAGAATTCTCTGCACAGAAAGAATCTGCAAATTGCTTTGCAAGGGGGGAAAAAAAAAATAAATTAGGGATGCATCAAATGGGTTTTTGGTGCCGAAACTGATACCGAAAATAAATCTTCCTTAATACCAAAACAGCACCGATACTGAAAGGGACTGTTTTTAAAAATATTTTTATACAGGAGATGGTCAGACTGCAGCCACGGTACAGGAGATGGTGAGAGACTGCAGACATAATACAAGAGATCAATGCAGCCTCATCAGTGCCCCTCAGATGCAGCCCACGTTTGCCCCTCAGATACAGCCTGCCAGTGCCCAAATCATCTCCGTGTGAGCTGCATTTGAATTGCCCAGGTCGCAGCAACGATGTCCCGCCTCCTGTAATCACATCACACTGATTCAATGTCCCACCATTGGATCAGTGTGCCGTGACATTGCGGTCTGTGTAGTTAAGCTCCGTGACAACAGATATCATGGCGAGGAGGGGGAGAGGAGGAGAAGAGAAGACTGCGACGTGCCAGGAGGACACCCCTGTAATGGGCAGCACCAGGGATGGGGCCTCGCCCCCATTTTTGGCGAGATTTTCTTTTCGGCAAAAGGCCATTTTCGGCCGATATGTTTCGGCGGCCGGAAATTTGGTGCATTACTAAAATAAATCTTGATTCTTAACAAATAATTGTGCAGCTCTATGTGTAATGCATGTATATGCGTTGATAAGCACAAAGTCTAAACCAGGGGTCTCAAACTGGTGGCCCTACAGCTGTTACAGAACTACAAGTCCCACAAGGCACTGCAAGGCTGACAGTTACAAGCATGACTCCAACAGGCAGAGGCATGATGGGACTTGTAGTTTCGCAACAGCTGGAGGGCCACCAGTTTGAGATCCCTGGTCTAAACAAAGGGGAAAAACAAATATTCACACACTTCTACGCGTTTAAATGCATCTATACGCAAGTATTTAACAGATTACGCAGAAACTTGTAGAAAAACATTATCTGTAAAAAAAATACGCCCATGTGAGTGAAGCCTTAAAATGGTTGAAAAGGCACAAGGTTTTTTTACCATCATGCATTCTATGCATGAAGGTAAAAACCTGTGTGCAGCAGCCCCCCAATATACTTACCTGAGCCCCCTCTAAAACAAGCAATATCCATGAGAGCCTGGACTCACTCCTGATTGGCTGTTGGCAGCAGCGGGGGGCCCACTGGTTCCTGCTACTGTCCATCACAGCTAGTGAGCTGATCAGGGGATTGAGGGTGTGGGGCCAAGTCGCAGCTCCATGTGTGACTGGAGCCGTGGGTCGGGAGTACACCTGCCTGGGTGCCCCTACAGCAAGCCGCTTACAGGAGCCCTGGCGTGGGAGCCGAAAAGAGGATCCGGGCTGCTTTGTGCAAAACCATTGCACAGAGCACCAAGTATAACATGTTTTTTGTAAAAGTGATTGTGGCAAATACACCACTGAGATCACTTATGTGAAAGCGGATCACCGGTCGTGGATAGAAATATCAGTATAGCTGCCATAACGTCAAAGTAGCAACATATATCCACGGTGGGCGGTCTGGAAGTTGTTGAGCGGGCCATACACAAGTAGATTTTCGAATGAACATTGAGATTAAATTAATATTTGAGTACATTCAATGTCAAAGTACTTTTAATATCAGATTTTGGAATGTACTTTTCTGCACAAAAACCGAAAGGTTAGAAATTTGTTTTTTCACAGGGTCAAAAACCAAAATGATTTCACACCACCAATTATAAAATTCTAACAAATGTTTTAAAAAAAAAATTAACAAATGTATGGCCAATCTTAGGGTGTGTCTCCACCATGGTTTGAGGAACAGCAGCATTGTCATTCTGGGGATATGGTAGTGTTAGATGCACTAGTAGACTAAAGCCTGATACATCCAGCAGGCCAAAAAAAAAAAAAAAAAAACAAGTACTCAGGAGCTGCTGTACTAAATCCGATGTTAGTACAGCAATCCCCCTGCCCAACTGGTCAGCAATCTCGTCCATTGAGAAAAAGGAGCAGGCCAGGCAGCAGCTTTGTGTGAATGGATACATGGAGCTGCAGCTTGGCTGCCCCCATAGCAAGCTGCTTGCTGTGGGGGCACTTGTCAGGAGGGAGGGGCCAGGAGAGCCAAAAAGGGACCAGAGAAGAGGATCCAGGCTGTTCTGTGCAAAACTACTACAGAGCAGGTAAGTATAACATTTTTTTTGTTAAAAATAACTTTATAATCACTTTAAAGTGATTGTAAAGTTTTATTTTCAACAAAAAAAAAAATCATGTTATACTTACCTGCTCTGTGCAGTAAACTTGCAGAGCAGTCCAGACCCCTCTTCTGTGCTCCTGGCCCCTCCCTTCTGTCAAGTGCCCCCACAGTAGCAGCTTGCCATGGGGCACCCAAGCCAAGTCACAGCTCCATGTCCATTCAGACACGGAGCTGTGGCCCAGCCCCACCTCTGTCCTCCTGAGTGGCTGACTGACAGCAGCAGGAGCCAATCAGGAGGGAGAGTCAGGCAGCCAAGACACTCATGGACATCGCTGGACAGATGGGGCTCAAGTATTAGGGGGGCTGAGGGCAGCTGCTGCACACAGAAGACTTTATCTTCATGCATAGAAGGCATGAAGATAAAAACCTTCAGCCTTTACAACTCCTTTAAGCTGGCATAAATTAAGTCCCTGCTAAACTTGCCGAATTTCAATCCATGTATTGGCAGGCTGGCTGTACAAAAGTTGACCTACCGATGGACTTCTATAAAACCAGGACGTTAGATTTTGCCTGCTGGCTCTAGCCCATAGTGCTGATCAGTGTATTTTGACAGTAGGGAAGTCTTTGGCTAAAAGTAAAAGCTTTTAGCTTTACTTCACAGAAAATACTACATGTTGGATTGTCACCAATACATGGGGTTGGAAATCTCAATGGGGACACTCATTGTCACCTTACCAACAACCATGGAACCCCTCGCTACCCATTTTGGCTATGGGATGTTGAGAACCACTGCAGTAGAGGAATTACTGCTTGCAAGCAGTAAGGTACAATGGAATATGTAGTCCAAAGGAATTAACCACTTGACTGCACTATAGGCAAAATATGCCTACAGCATGGTCGTCCTGTTCTGGAAGGGTGTCCATTGAGGTGCCCCCTGGGCGCAAAAAGATAAATCAGGGGTCTGATTATCGCAACCCCCATAAGTGCAGCCCCATCAAACACATCAGTCAAGAAAAAAAAATTATTTGCAAAATTATATAACCGAAATGAATGTTTTGTCCCCTAAATTTCAGCCCCAACATTCAGCCCTAGACCAGAATGACATGCATGGTCCTGCAGCCTCCTAGGGATACTTACATCACATGTTCCAGAAGACATATTTGGTGCAGAGAGCAGCCAGGGGATGGGCCTGCCTGCACCTGAAGAGGCAGATCAAGAGGACCAAAATGGTCGCCCGGGACCCAGTGCACATCATCCAAACAGCAAATTGCAGCAGGAAAATGCAGGATTTGCTGTTCGTTATCTTAACTATTTAGACAGATTAAAGGGAATAAAGCACCTGGAACAGATGGCATACACCCATGTGTCCTAAAAGAATTGAGCTCTCATTTTAAAGCCCTTTTTAAGGCCTGTAATGACTGGCATAGTACCACTGGCCTGGCGCAATACCAAAGTAGTGACAACACATAAAAATAATCAGTCTTTACCAACTACAGACCTGTTGGTTTACCTTACACAGTTGGGAAGGTACTGGAGTGTTTAAAGTGATAGTATAACTTATTAAAAAAATGTATATCTGCTCTGTGCAATGGCTTTGCTCAGAGCAGCCCTGATCCTCTTCAGCAAGTACCCCCATAGAAGACAGCTTTTTGTGCGGGCAAATTACACTGCGTTTGCGATCCGTTTGGGTGTTAACCTTGTATTGACACCTGCAGCGGGTCGCAAACAGAGTGATTGCAATGCAGGGTGGGAAACGCAGAGATCACTGCGTTTCTAGCACCACATGCGTGAACCTAGTCCTAGGCTAAAAGTGGACAGTGTGAAGGCTATGAGTAGGGTAGAGGATAGTGTCAGGCATTCATTTTTATAATTTAAAAAAAAAAATTCTCTTTAGGTGCCCCCTTGGGGGCTTCGTTTTGCGCATCCTAGCACACGCTGGTGTTAGGAATCTATAGTAACC
Organism: Aquarana catesbeiana; assembly: GCF_042186555.1. Taxonomy (NCBI): domain Eukaryota; kingdom Metazoa; phylum Chordata; class Amphibia; order Anura; family Ranidae; genus Aquarana; species Aquarana catesbeiana. The sequence goes on along the minus strand of NC_133333.1, from coordinate 73,949,042 downwards.
AAGTTGGACAATTTTAACATGTTATCTATAAGTTAGGCTTGCTGAAGTTTTTTTAGGTATTGATCCTTTACATATTCAGCATCATTTGAGAGTTGCCTTTTAGATTTTACAGAATTTGTATCTAGACATATTAAAGGCCAAGCGCAGCAAAAAGCAAACAGAAATCAGCAAAATTGAACAGGAGCCAAAGAGGATGGAGAAAAGAATGATAGCTTAGCCCCCTCATTCAGAGATCCTGTTTTAACTGCATCATCCCCTTTGTGCCAGAAGATTAAAGCTTGCCATTGCTGGATTGAAATGTGACCAGCAAGGATCAGCCAAATTTCAATCTGAGCGCAACTGAACCATTGATAGACTTCTGTTTCATCAGATAAAAGCTGCTCAGTCAACACATGCAGCCAATGGCTGCAGCACTGATAAGTGTGTTCTGATAGTGGGGGAGTCTTCCCACTGTCAGAACACAATAGCGCAGAGGGAGCAGTACATCTCACGTGGGTGGCTGGGGAAATTGGGTTAGTTTTTGTTCAGCCCAGACATTTGTTGCAGGGGATGCCCAAAATCTGACTTTAGTCCAGACTGGGTAAATCAGTAACCCACGCATGCAGAAATTACATTGTGGGGGAGTTCTGTACACCTGAGCTATATGGGCTGGGTGTAACAAGACGTCCGCTGCCACCTTCTGACTTCAGCCGAGTGCAGGGTGTACCAAAGTAGGCGTCACTGTTCTGACGGAACTTTACTTCCGTTACCGAATGCGATGGCTGGGTCGCCAATTCTAACAGAACACCCTAGCGACTGCACGCGTGCCCCTTCCCCGGCTGGCATACCTGACACTGCTGCCAGCCTGTTGACTCCCTCTCTGCCCACTCTTTATTTCAACATATCAGATTGAGCATTTGTACAAGTACTCGTGCAAACACTAAAACTAGTATCTGTACAACCCGGATATCTGTACAGCTGTCATCTTTTAGGCTACAGGTTACTCTGATTTCAGAAGAAATGTTCTAGTTTAAGGTGTAACTAAAAACTAATTTTTGCGGATCAAGTGGAGGGGGGGTTAGAACACCTTCCGAGCCTTTATTGCTGCCTGTGCCCTCATTGGTGAGATTCCCCTTCTCAATTTGTCCTGTTTACCATTATTGAAAGTAAAAATTCCAATATTTTGGGCTGTCCCTATAAAAGAGGACAGTTTTGTGGGGACACTAGTTCTGGTGATGGGTGGTGCCCAAGGAATTACATTTGCAAGGATTTCCTCACTTCCGGTTTGGCCATTAGACAGGAACTGGAGGGAAACCTCTACAATAGGACATATGGCTTAAAGCCGGATTCCGGCTTTAAAAAAAAAAAAAGTCAGCTACAAACACTGTAGCTGCTGACTTTAAATAAGTACTTACCTTTCCTGGGTGCCCGCAATGTCGGCCACCCGAGGCCGACCTGTCCCTCAGCTCCCGACACCGCCATCCTAGGTAAGGGAAACAAGCAGTGGAGCCCTGCGGCTTCACTGCCAGTTTCCTACCACGCACGAGCGGCGCTCTGTGAATGGCCCTGTGGTGTTCTGGGAACACACGGTTCCCAGAAGACAACGGGGCTGCTCACCGAGGATCAGAAAACGCCGCAGAAAAGGAAGAGGCAGATTAGGAAGACTGCCTAGCAACAAGAGTTTAGGTAAGTTTAATTTTTTTTTTTTTTTTTTTTTGGATTTTTGGTGTAATTTTTTTTCAGGGTGGCCCTCCACTTTAAAAGGGGTTATAAACCCTTAAGGTTTTTCATGAAAAAAAAATTAACATTCATACTGCAGGAATAAAACCTGTCCAGCAGCAAATCAGAAAACAGTGTACCCAAAAGCTACAGCAGCTAATCTGCAAGAAAAACTGCTGTCGGTAGGTAGAGGAGTGAGCCAGATCCACTCGAGACAGAAGAGGTATTTAGGAAGACTGGAAAGGACATCGAAGAGCAGCTTTGCATAGCAACCATCATTTGCTCTCAGTGTAACACACCGCCCGCTTCCCTTGGAGAGACATGAAATAAATTAACTAAACCACACGATGCAGAGGCGAGCATGAAAAACACAAACAGCTAGAGGGCATTTCACGGGATACAATACGCTTCCATGCCGTAGTGTTCAGAAAGCACTGGCTCCAATATGGCGACCGCACTCTCACCATCAGGCTGAAGCAGTCTAACTTAAAAAAAAAAAAATCATGCTTACAGCACCGAAAAAACGTTCGGAAAAACCCTGCATACGTTGACGAAAACCACCGACAAATAACATTTTAGATAACGCGAACGTCCTCACAAACTAAACCCACAACAATGCTCCAAACATACCGAGCCACGGTGAGGAAAAGGAAGAGCAAGACGGCCACCTCGCTTAATATAATGTACAAGAGGCCACGCCCTATGGCTTGTCACTTCCTATGTAGCGCAGAGATGTTTTCCCCAAAAGGGGGGGGGGGGGGTCTGACTGCAGCCTGAAGCTCCACTTTTGACAGGAAGCATGTGGCCTCAACTCCACTTTTTTTAAATGAACTTTAATGTAACAAACATTCAATAGACACTAGACACAACTCGTGGAAGTGGAGGACACATGTTTCCTGTCCCATATACTTTTCCCAGGGGGTATCTAGCTGCAGACTGGAGCTCCACTCTCCACAGGAAACGTGACCAAAGTAGTTTTTTTTTCTTTATCAACTTTAACATTTTTGCTGCCAGAGCTGTTTTTGTATTTTTTGCACACATCTTTAAACCCTGGGCGCCGACCAAACGCAATTATGCCGCCTCTCGGCACCTGGTCCTTAGCACCGAGGGGCCACATATTTGCATGACTGGCTGTTCAAACAGCTGTGCCAAGAGCGGGTGCAGTGTGCGGCATGCTCCTCGACACAGTTACTGGCACCTAACCGAAAGTTCCTGATCGCAGGCAGCTTTTGGATCATGTGACAGCCAATAATGGCAGTCAGGTACTCTTAAGCCCCGCCCAACCTACCAGCATCTTAAACCATGTAAAGTGCCAGGAGGCTCCAGTGTGAAAAAGGTTAAAAAATTATTTTAGGCCTGAAGATTGAATAAAAACCCCAAAAACATTATTTATTTTCTGAAAGGAGACACTCTAGATTCAAGAATAACATAGTGGTAGTTCCAATTTTATACATCACTAGGGATGGTTCGGCCCAAGCATGAGTTTGTCTATTTGGCCGTTCTCTGAACAACTGAATTATCGGGTCGTTCGACTGTTTGTCGCCCTTGAACGACAACAATGCACCGTTGAAGCAATTAAAACTTCGCTCTGTCAGAGCCATGATTGGACGCTGTCATGATGACTGTATCCAATCATGGCTCATTGCTCTTAATCCCGCCCCACACTATAAAAGTATTCTTTCCATAGCGGCCGTTTGTAGTGTGATAGTGGTGTGGAGAGGGATAGAACAGGGCTCTGTTCAGTGCAATTAGACAGTGTGCTATTCTGATTCTATTGTCAGTGTAGAATATCAGTTTAGTGTGCATCTAGTGATAGTTCAGTGTTTGTAGGGACCATTCATCTTTACATTAATGTGAATGTAGGGATAGTTCAGTCAGTGTCAGTGTAGTGCGACCATCATTTATCTTTACATTAGTGTGAATGTAGGGATAGTTCAGTTAGTGTGAGTGTAGTTTAACACAGTATAATATGCGTTACTGCAAGTTTAACGCTGTATATTTCAGTGCGTTACGTGCCATTTAACGCAGTACATTTCTGTGCGTTAGTGCACGCTTAACGCAGTATATTTCAGTTTTGTTACTGCAAGTTTAACGCCGTACAGTTCAGTGCGTTACTGCAAATTTAAGGCCATATATTTCAGTGTGTTACGTGCTGTTTAACATAGTACATTTCTTGGTGTTACTGCACACATAACGCAGGATATTTCAGTTGCGTTACTGCAAGTTTAACAATGTAAAGTTCTGTGCATTACTGCAAGTTTAACCCCATATAGTTCTGTGCATTACTGCAAGTTTAATGCTGTATATTTAATTGCGTTGCTGCAACTTTAATGCCATATATTTCATTGCCTTTCTGCAAGTTTAACACCATGTAGTTCTGTGCGTTACTGCAAGTTTAACGCTGTATATTTCATTGCCTTACTGCAAGTTAAATGCTGTATATTTCATTGTGTTACTGCCAGTTTAACACCATATATTTCATTGCGTTACTGCAAGTTTAACGCCATATAGTTCTGTGCGTTACTGCAAGTTTAATGCCATATATTTTTTTGCGTTACTGCAAGTTTAACACCATATAGTTCTGTGCGTTACTGCAAGTTTAATGCTATATATTTTTTTGCGTTACTGCAAGTTTAACATCATATAGTTCTGTGCATTACTGCAAGTTTAACATCCTATATTTCATTGTGTTACTGCAAGTTTAACGCCACATAGTTCTGTGCGTTACTGCAAGTTTAACGCCATATAGTTCTGTGCATTACTGCAAGTTTAACTCCATATATTTTATTGAGTTACTGCAAGTTTAACGCCATATAGTTCTGTGCGTTACTGCAAGTTTAACACCCTATATTTCATTGCGTTACTGCAAGTTTAACGCCACATAGTTCTGTGCGTTACTGCAAGTTTAACACCATATAGTTCTGTGCGTTACTGCAAGTTTAAGGCTGTATATTTCATTGCGTTACTGCAAGTTTAAAGCCAGATAGTTCTGTGCATTACTGCAAGTTTAACGCCATATATTTAATTGCGTTACTGCAAGTTTAACACTGTATATTTCATTGCATTACTGCAAGTTTAACACCATATAGTTCTGTGCATTACTGTAAGTTTAATGCCATATAGTTCTGTGTGTTACTGTAAGTCTAACACCATATATTTTATTGCGTTACTGCAAGTTTAATGCTGTATATTTCATTGCGTTACTGCAAATTTAACACCATGGGGTTTATTTACTAAAGGCAAATCTACTTTGCACTACAAGTGCACTTTGAAGTGCAGTCACTGTAGATTTGAGGGGGACATGCAAGGAAAATAAAAAACAGCATTTTTGCTTGTACATGATCAGATGATAAAATCAGCAGAGCTTCCCCTCATTTCAGATCTTTCCCTCAGATCTACAGCGACTGCACTTCCAAGTGCACTTGTAGTGCAAAGTGGATTTGATTTAGTAAATCAACCCCCATATATTTAATTGCGTTACTGCAAGTTTAACGCCATATATTTCATTGCGTTACTGCAAGTTTATGTCAGGGCTGGGTTCATCCCTTCCTTCTCAAAGCTGGCCGCTCAGCTGTTGGCTAATTGCCAGCTCCTTTCTCTCTATAGTGACTCACCTGTTGATGATATCCCGCTCATCAGACCTGCCTACTTAAGCCGTCCAGCCCAGATGATCTCTGCCTTTGCCTTGGTCACATCTCTAGAGATGCTCTCCTGTTAAAGACTTGCTTGGCTGACATTCCTTTGGGCTCCAGATCCTGCTTGCTGTTCTACTATGCTCATCTCTGGCTCCCTGACTTTTTGGCTTGTCTGACTATCCATTCTCTGGCTATGTTTTGACTACATTTACTCTGTTTACCTTTTTATTATTATTAAACAAGTGTGATTTAACTGTACTTCTGTCTCAGTCTGATTCATGGTTTCTGACAGCAGCCGAAAGCCATGAATTCAGAAGATGCAGCCAATCCATTTGTTGGTAGTATTTTTTCCAGATTGGATGAGCAGAATCACCACGTGGATCAGTTTGCAAAGGCTCCTGAGTCGCACGGCTCACCTGAAATCTCCCACTGTGGCTGCTCTGGTCCAACCTGTGTTGCAGGCTGTCCCTGCTGCTGCTCCAGTCTTTGTGCAGGCACCCGCCTTGAGCATTATCTTTATAAGAGGTATGTCTGGTTCCGCTCCGCTTCCCCAGCGATTTGGGGGCCATCCAGTCCAATGCAGAGGGTTTCTCAACCAGGTTGAGATATACTTTGAGATCCTGCCCCAGGCGTTTCCCACGGACAGAAGCAAAATAGGTTTTGTGATATCTTTGCTTTCTGAGAGAGCCTTGGTCTGGGCAAACCCTCTATGGGAGACGCAAAAACCTGTTGTCTTGAGTTACCCAGAGTTTGTGGCTTCTTTTAAAGGGGTATTTGATGTTCCCGCATGCTCCACTTCTGCTGCCAAGAGCCTCATGTCCATCAGAGTACGAGAACTGTTGCTGATTACGCCATTGAATTCCGTACTCTGGCAGCAGAGGTTGCTTGGAACAATGAGGCCCTCGTGGCTGCTTTTTCTCATGGTCTCAGGTATACCATCAAGGATGAGATAGCAGCCTGAGATATACCCACTGAGCTGGAGAAGTTGATCACATTTGCCATCCTCATTGACTCCAGACTCAGAGAAAGACTTCCTTTTAAGGAGCACTTGTGGAAGCCTCCTGTACATTTGTCTCCGAACTTTGCAGTTCCACACTTGCCTCCCTCACCTCCCATGCCTCCTGATATCGAGTCGGTCTGTGAAGATGAACCCATGCACTCGGGCTTCACGTGTCTCTCTGCGGATAAGAGAACCCTTAGGAGGAGGGCTGCAGCCCTTTCTTGAGCTGAGTCGTCCATCGAGATACAGGCTCTAATCGACTCTGGGGCTGCAGGCCTGTTCATTGATGCTGCCTTTGTATCGAAGCACTCAATTCCGTTGCAGCTGCATGACACTCCACTTGCCATTGAGACTCTTGACAGGAGACCTCTACAGCCTGCCCATGTGACTCATGAGACTGTTCTGTTGTCCATGGCTGTAGGGGCTCTTCACCATGAGTTTCTGGTGGTTATTAATTATCCTTAGTTACAGAGGCACAGCCCCTCTTTTGATTGGCTCTGTGCTGAGGTTCTCTCCTGGTCGCCACAATGCAGTAAGTCATGCTCATCAGTCCTGCCTACTTAAGCTGTCCAGCCCAGATGATCTCTGCCTCGCCTTGGTCACATCTCTAGAGATGCTCTCCTGTGTTCCTGTTAAAGACTTGCTTGGCTGACATTCCTTCTGGCTCCTGATCCTGCTTGCTGTTCTACTACGCTCATCTCTGGCTCCCTGATGTTTTGGCTTGTCTGACTATCCGTTCCGGTTCCTGAATTCTGGCTATGTTTTGAATACGTTTACTCTGTTTACCTTTTTATTATTATTATTAAACAAGTGTGTTTTAACTGTACTTCTTTCTCAGTCTGATTCATGGTTTCTGACAGGGGAGAACACTGGTACACAAATTGGCATTCATGTTCCCACAGGCGCAGCATATTCCCAAGTTGTCTCCAGTGGTAATGAGGATGGAGGAGATGATGATGATGAGGTCGCTGACTCAACTTGGGATTGAGCAGAGGAGGAAAGTGAGGGTGAGGCACAACCCCAACGAGGCAGCCATCAAGGAAGAGTAGAGAGCATCCACCCTATTCCATCACATTGTGGAGCTGTTATCTCCCAGCCCACTTCCCACAGCTCAGCTGTCTGGGCCTTTTTTAGTACACGTGCAGCTGATCGCACTGTTGCTATTTGCAAACTTTGTTTCAAGCACATCAAATGTGGTAAAAACACCAAACATGTGGGTAACACATGGCTGACAAGGCATTTAACCTCCCAACACTAAGCCTGTTGGCAAGAGCACCTAAAAGCCACACAAAAGTGGTAAAAATCTGTCCCTCCTCCTTACTCACCTCAGTCTGTCCCTGCTATACCTCATGACCTCTCAGCAGCCTCCACTAACAGGGATGACAGTATAGCGCAAGGTGTCCCAGGTCCTTGCAGCACATCTGCCAGCAGCACACCATCAGCTGTAGACTATAGCTGGCAAATTTCTCTGCCCCATCTGCTGCATCAGAAAAAAAAATACAGTCCCTGCCACCCACATGCCCATTGTCTAAATGCAAGCTTGTCAAAGCTGCTGGCTCTACAGCTTCTGCCATTCCGCCTGGTGGATTCTGCCCCTTCTGTGAATTTGCAGAATGTGCTGTACCACAATGGCAGGTTCCCAGTCTCTATTTCTTTTCACATAAGACCATTCCACCTCTCTACCATCACATGGAAGGCAATGTTGTGGCATCGTTGGGCAAGACAGTCAGCCGCAGAGTCCACTTTACTGCTGACACATGGTCCAGCAAGCATGGGCAAGGACGATATATTTAGTTCATAGCACACTGGGTAACTCTGCTTGCAACTCTGTAGGTTGCAGGACAGGGCTCAGTGCTGCAGCTTGTTGTGCCCCCAAGTCTCCATAGAGCTTGGGATAATGCGAGATTTGTCAGCTCTACCCCCTCCTCCTCCTCCATGCCCTCCTCTGTTGAATTGTCCTATTAACCTCAAGTACCCCCTAAGTTTTTAAAGGGATATTCAATGAGTCAGGCTAAAAAGTGCCATGTAGTGCTTCAGCTGGTGTGTCTAGGGGATAGGAACCACCCTGGAGCAGAGATTCTTGCAGCTCTGCAGGGACAGGCCCAGAGGGGGTTCATGCCTTGCCAGCTGGAGCCAGGAATGGTGGTGTGTGATAATTGTACAAACCTCCTGTCTGCCCTTAGACAGGGAAAGTTGACACATGTGCCATGCCTGGCGCATGTCCTCAATTTGGTGGTGCAGCATTTTCTTAATAGGTACCCAGGGTTGGAAGATCTACTAAAGCAGGCCAGAAGTGTCTGTAGCCATTTTAGGCGATGATACACAGCCAGTGCTCGGTTGTCTGAAATTCAGTAGGAATTCCACCTGCCCATAAAACCGCCTGGTTTATGACATGCCCAACAGGTGCAACTCAACTTTGGCAATGCTGCTGTGGCTGCAGATGCAGCAGAGGGCCATCTAAGAGTACCTTGGTGAGTATGGCACAACGACAGGCTCAGGCCGGCTCGGCTTTTTTTCCCCACACCAATTGCTGCTCATAAAGGATGCATGCACAGCAGTCACCAGTTGAGGAGGCTACAAGGGTGATAAGGAGTGACAATGCATGCATCAGTGACACAATCCCTGTTTGTCCACAGATTCCGTCTGACTTTTATCATAATTATTCAGTCCTGGATTACCAGCAGCTATGAAGCCCCTGATGCCTATGTCACCGATTAAGTGTTTTTGGG